>NW_026067990.1:1432340-1442284 GCF_014885135.2 Alexandromys fortis
TTTTTTTTTTTTTTTTTAAGAAATACAGGTTTTTGTTGCTACTGCTGAGTCAGGAAGCCTTCTCTTAAAAGAATCATAGAAAAGGGGAGGTGATGTGGAATTCCTCTCTGTATGCTATGAATATCATTGGTTAATAAAGAAACTATCTTAGGCCTGTGACAGAGTAGAGTAGAGCTAGGCATGGAAAACTAAACCAAATGCTGGAAGAAAGGAGAGAGTTAGGAGAAGCCATGGAACTGCTATCAGAGACAGATGTGCCTGAACCTTGCCAGTATGCCCCAAGCCTCATGGCAAAATATAAAATAATGAAAATGGGTTAAATTAAGATGTAAAAGCTAGTCAATATGAGTTAGTACTAATAGGCCAAGCAGTAATTTAATAAATACAGTTTCTTTGTGGTTATTTCTGGAGTCTGGTTGCCCAGGAAATGAACAAGTGGTTTTCTACACCTGTGGGTACATGAGTGCACAGAAGAATCAGCTTGTAATGTCATGCAGCTCATATTCCATAGGTGAAGACAGTGAACAAATTGTAAAAGGCAGAGTATCATAGGGTGCTGACCTTTATGTAAAAGCATAAACAGGAAACAAAGAATAGATTAACTGTGTTCTACTTCACATTCCCTGGAGGAATCAGCAAATGTATTTTTACATGTTAGAAAGTTGGAAAATAGCAGGTATACAGAGGACCTAGCACATATCAGTGCAGACTCCATGGTTGCCACTTCAGTCTCTGTGAGCAATTGACTCTGTAGGCCATGTTTTCTTGGTGTCCTGGACACCTCTGACTACTGTAATCTTTATTCTTTGTCTTCTTTGGAGTTCCATAAGCTCTATGTAATTTCTGACTGTGGGTCTCTTCATCCAGAAGCATCTCTGCTGATGACTGGCCTAGCCAGTGATCACAAGACTAAGCAAAGTATCATTAGGAATCATTTTATTGATTTGTCAGTCATGTTTGTTTTTACATTAGGTATTTGAGCCTTCCAACTTCTGGATTCTGACCTGGTTATAGAAGATGCCTATCTCAGGCTCCATATTCTCCATTACAAGGAGTCCTTATTAGGGTGACTTAAAAGGTTTTAGAATGTTTCCACTACACTATGCTTCCATATAGCCCTCTAAGTGTCTTTCTATTTCAGTTGTCTCTCCCCATGGTTTCTTTCTCTATCCCTCTGTCCCCAACCTGATCCCTGTTTTATTCCTGCCACCCATCAAGCAAAAAAATCAATTCTATTTTCCATTTCCAGGAGAATCCATTACTTAACAGCTAATATCCTCTTTATATAAGGCAGTTCCTCATCAAATTGGGAATCAATCTATATCAAGACACAGCAATACCACTTATGGGCATATATACACAAAGGACGCCTAAAGATATGTTAAGATCATTTGATCAACTATGATCATAGTGGCTTTATTCACAACAGCCAGAAATTGGAAAAAAGGTAGATTCCCCTCAACTGAAGAAGGGATAAAAGGAATATAGTACATTTACACAATGGAGTATTACTCCACTATTAAAAATAATAACATCAGCAAATTTTGGCAAATGGATGAAACTCAAAAAATAATCCTGAGATGGTAACCCAGACATAGAAAAAAGTATTTTCAATAAAAAAAGAGAAGAAACACAAAGAAATGGGATATATTTGGCCCATTATTACCGTGGGTCAATGGTCTTGTACCCTGTTACTGGTATTGTTTTAATAACGTGTTGATTGGTCAGTAGCCAGGAAGGAAGTCTAGGCAGGGCAACCAGGAAGGAAGTAGGGATGGGGCAACAAGAACAGGATAATTTAGGGAAGAGGAAAGACTCAGTCTTTTGTTGTCACCCATATACAGAGAAGGGAAGATGAGAATGCCTCACTGATAATAGGTTCCAAGCCACATGACCAACACAGACAAGAATCATGGGTTAATGTAGGCTGTAAGAGTTAATAAGAAGCCTGAGCTAATAGACAAATCAGATTATAATTAATTTAGACCTGTTACATGGAGGGCAGGCCCTTTGTTCTGTTCTGGCTGCCCAGCTAGCTTACACCCAAAATAATCAAACAGAAACTGTATTCATTTAAACACTGCCTGGCCCATTAGCTCTAACTTCTTATTGGCTAACTCATATGTCTTGATTTTAACGCATTTTTATTAAATCTGTGTATTCCCATGACTGTGGTTTACTGGCAAGATTCTAATCAGCGTCTATTTCAGGCAAGAGCTCTATGGCATCTGCCTGTCTGCACTTCTTCCCAGCATTCAGTTCTGTCTTCTCCATGCCTACCTAAGTTCTGCCCTATCAAAAGACTAAGGCAGTTTCTTTATTCAGCCAATTAAAGTAACATCTAAACAGAAGGACCTCCTAAACCATAGACCTCTGTGTCTTTCCTTGGGTCTGAAAGGCTGGGGGATTGGGCAGGAGAGAAACCTCTGCCAACATATGATTTATGACTGTGAAGGTAATATGAGTTTGATTTGAAGGAAAGAATATAAAGAATGAAGAAAGAGAGAAGCTGTTTTATTTATTAAATTTATGGAAATAAAAGGCACGAGCTTTTCAATAGTTGATTGTAAAATTACTTTTAAATTAAATTGCTGTTTTTTATTCAATAGTAGGATATGTTCATTATAGAATAAATTGAAATAAAAATGCTAGGCAGTTAAAGAAAAAATACCTATACAGAATATATATATATATATATATACATATATATATATATATATCATATTTCCTTCTAGTTTATTAGGTTTGTTGTTGCCACTATAATTACTTTAACTATTTGATGTTTCATGCTAATATAGTATATGGATGTACATTTCAAATTTCACAAATTATCAATTAGTTTACCTACATTCTTAAATTCTGAGTAATTTTACTATATATGCACACTGTTATGATAGTATAGGTCATGATTGACTTTATTGTGAAATAATTTCAAAGATTGATTTTGTACTATAAATGATGTCACAATGTTATCATTGTACATAAAGTTTGGATTCCATATTTAAAAACATTAAGAAAAGTACTCATAATTAAGATCATTGCAACAAGTAAACATTTAAGTAGAAGCTATAAGATGATAGATAGATAGATAGATAGATAGATAGATAGACAGATAGATAGACAGACAGATAGATTGATAGAGTGTGTGTGTATGTTTGTGTTTCTGTGTGTGTGTGAGAGAAGTAAGTAGAAGCTATAAGATAGATAGATAGATAGATAGATAGATAGATAGATAGATAGATAGATAGACAGATAGATGATAGATAGACAGATAGATTGATAGAGTGTGTGAGTGTATGTTTGTGTTTCTGTGTGTGTGTATATGTGAGAATTAAGTAGAAGCTCTAAGATAGATAGATGATAGATAGATGATAGATTGATAGATAGACAGACAGATAGATAGACAGACAGATAGATAGACAGATAGATTGATAGAGTGTGTGAGTGTGTATGCTTGTGTTTCTGTGTGTGTGTGTATATGTGAGAAGTAAGTGGAAGCTATAAGATAGATAGATAGATAGATAGATAGATAGATAGATGGATAGATAGATAGAGATAGATAGAGTGTGTGTGTCTGTGAGAGAGAGAGAGAGAAAGGAAGACAGAGAGAGTAGGTGGTATATGCTATAGTTGCTTATTAATAAATATGATGCAAAAAAACTGTACTACTTAAAGTAAGTTCTTGTTAATTTTATGTTAAAGATTCTCCAGAGATGAAATTTAGGGATTAATATAAATTTAAAAAGGAAATAACATATAAATCCCAAGTCAAACTCCAAATCATATGATCATAGATTATAAAGTATTAATGAAGAATCAATTGCTTTTAAATACTAAGTGCTATGAAATCAAATAATTTCAGAATGTGCATTTAGTTATATATGCTTTTATGTATTGTCAATGAATATCATGTATGATACTTATTAAATAAATTATAAACTCTGGAATTTTGAAATTAAATTAGTTTTATTAGTCATTGTGAATTAAATCATGAGCCAGGATGCTAAGGGAGGTTTTTTTTTTCTATTGTCTCAAAAATTTTGTTCAAGCTTCAAAAGTGAGAACAATGCATACCCACACATTTTAAGGAGAGATTCTGGCCATATTCTTGTAAGATGTGGTTAAATAAATAGCAAATACAACTATTACTCAACACTCACTTCTTATCTATTTCAGAGATGTTAGGAAATTCCCATGACATGTTTTTATGGGAATTTATAGAAATTAATTAATATTTGTCTTTTGACTTTCTATAATCAAAGGAAAGCAAATTTTTACTGAGAGAATGGAGGCCCATAAAACAAACAAATAAATAAACAAACAAACATCAACACATCTCTTCCTACCTGAAGCTTAGTTTGGTAGTAGAAAATGCAGGCAGCTTACACCATGAAGGTGACAGAAAATATGACAACTTCTAAGAACAGGGTCATTAGTGTTCTCTTGATTTTGAAGGCTTCCATAAAAATTAGAGTCAGGTGACAATCTTTAACATAGAAGAGCCAATAATGGGAAGTGATGGGGTGCTCATTTGATATTGTACTAATGACCAAGTGGGTGTTTTACTTGAAGAGGTATAAACATTTTATAATTTCTGGCTTATTATAAGTGATGAGCAGTAACATATATCATTCAAAATAAATAATAATAAAAATGATATTGAGCTAGATGGATGTAGTAGGAGGCCATTTGTTTGTTTTCCGGCGCCCCTGACCCAAAATAATCACAAAACTATATTATTTGCAATACTTTTTGCCAATAACTTAAGTGTATTGGTAGCTAGCTCTTAAATCTACAATTAACTCATTTCCATTCATTTATATTTAACATGAGAATCGTGGCCTACTGGAAAGTTTCCAGCTAGTAGCTCATATCTTTCCTCTCTAGAAGCTCCATTGCATCTCTTTGACTCCACTATTTTTCATCCAACATGCAGTTTTTTCCCTGCCTAGCTCTATTATACCCTATCACAGGCTAAGGCATGTTTTGCTCATTGACCAATAAAAGCAACACATATACAGAAGGACTTCCCATGCAATTTACCCTTTTCTGTTTAAATAAAAAGAGAGGTTTTAAATTTAACATAATAAAATTACATATAAAAACAGGTATTAAGCAAGAATTACAGTTACATCATTTATATCTACTTTATCTTTTATTATATCTAAGGAAAACTAAAATTATAACTATCTATTCTTCAACTCTATCAACGATTCCAGAAGGATATAGTATTACCTAAGTAAACAGGAAGTGCATTGTAAGCAACTTCCAAAACTCTAGACTTGAGAGAGACATCTCACTATCTGGGCAGTCACCCAAGATTCTTCTGTATCGTTGGGGCATCTATCTTCAGCCTACAGGCCATAGTATCCTGCAGACTTTTCCATGATATAGGAAATTTCAAAGACAGTTTTGTCTGTATTGGTAGTCTGTCAGTCATTTTCTTCTGTATCCTGCAGAATGTCTGGCAGAAACTTTCATGAATCAGGAACCCCGAAAGAACATCTCACATTTAGGCAAGTTCAGCAGTCATTCTGTGTGGGTACTGCATATCAGTTTATACAGCATAACATTAAGCTGTCCAGGCTAAAGGAGTTTCTTGCCCAAATGGCTAACCAATGCCATAAAAAAACCTCTTCCGTGCCCATTTTCCTCTTCAAGTAATTGGAGCTGTTAGGAACAGACGTGTTTCATATCATGAAAAGTCCTAAGTCATTAAAACATTTTAAATGCCATATTCTTTAGTCTTTGAAAGATTTGAAGAATACCTAACTGAAATATATCTTTATATCTAGAAAACCTAAACAGCATGACTATAAGCTTTACTATTATAAATGATTTTCTATTTACCTATATTTTGATTTATACATTACATTTTTAAATGAGTTGTACCAACACAATATCTTAATCAAGAGCAGATATATAGATATAGATATATACATAACAAAATTGATCTTAAATTTGTATCAATAAGCCAAGATTCATAACAATGTAAATTTCTATAGCAGATGGAAGTTGGTCAGGCTATTGTAATAAATGCCTTGTTACATTACTTTAGCTTAGAAAATAAAAGGGAACCTATTCATTTTTGAAACATTATCTCTGGAGGTATTTCAAAGTCCTTTACCAATAAAATATTCTAGTTACAATTACAGTAGAAAGAGAAAAATGCTCAATAATTCAAGTTTTGCCTGAAACTGAATTTAATCTAGCTATTTTTTGATATTATTTGTTAAATGGGTTTTGCAAAATCTGTCCAACAACAACAATATGTGTATTGGTGAGCATAATTATTTGTATATGTGTGTTAATACCTTTGTTGTTTATACACAAAAATATCACTTGATTTTGCATAGTTCTTTAATTTACAAAAACATTTTATGTGATATTAACCAATTATTTAGATAAACTCATTTACAAACCTACTCATGTAATACGTTGTCACTTACTTCTTTACAATCATAACTTGATTTAAACATTATAATGACTCAAGTAATATTCCCATTTTTACATATTTCAAGAACTAATGAAACCGGCCAAGGTCATATAGCCAATAAGAGGGTAAAGGGATATTCAGGCCAGGTTCATGTAACTAAGTTAGGAGGCTTTTTAACCACTTGTGCTCTACACTTATTCAGTGTGAGCCAGAAAAGTAAGAAAACTGCCTCATTAAAATGTCCCCCACAGGGATATTTTTTTTGGAAGCATTCCATTTTTTTTATTGAGAATTTATTGAGAAGAAAAAAAAAGTTTCCGCCTCCTCCCAGCCTCCCATTTCCCTCCCCCTCCCCCCACTCTTCTCCCCCTCCCCCCACTCTTCTCCCCTTCCCCCCACTCCTCTCCCCCTCCCTCTCCAATCCAAAGACAGGGATATTTTAAACCAGAAACAAGAGAAAGGAAAATACTTTTCATAAATAGAAACTCAAGTGTTATTTTAATTTGTGGCAGATACTATCTTTCTCATATGGAAGTAAAAATAGAGTGATGTTTCAGAAGGAAAAAAAGAAAATACCAAGCTTTAGTATTAATTAGATATGATTAACAGTTCTAAGCATCTGATTTATGGAAATGTCCTTTATATAGGCATGTTTAATTTTTTTTTCTA
This sequence comes from Alexandromys fortis, assembly GCF_014885135.2. NCBI lineage: Eukaryota > Metazoa > Chordata > Mammalia > Rodentia > Cricetidae > Alexandromys > Alexandromys fortis. Next base: position 1,439,446 of record NW_026067990.1, read on the forward strand.
ATCAGGATGGCAAAACCATATCCTGAGGTGAAATTTTTATTTGAAAATAGAGTGGGAGACTGACCCTTCTTCAACAAAATAAAGTTGTGACTTATATCTTAAAATTTATTATACATGTCTTTCAAAAAATAAATAGAAATTTGCCATTTCTCCAACAAACTGATGCTGTTTGTTATATTTGACTAAAAGGGACCACACATAATAGCTCCTAGTTTTCTAAGAATAACTTTATTCTTAGAAATAGAAAGAATGGTATAATTGGTCCTTAATGGATATGAGGTGAATATTACTAGTGAACAGTCAATTGAGATTGCCTTTATGTAATCATCAAATTATTAGTACCCAAAGATGTTATTTTAGCTCCCCTCAAATAATTGAATGAGATGAATGAAACCCCCTTTCAGCTGCTTCTCTAATTCACCAATCAAAAATGCATTAATCTCTGTCATCTGATGGAAATTGTAATAATTCTTTCAAGAAGTGTTTCTATAAGTATCTACCTTGGCAATTCTTTTCTTAACATTTTGATATTTCTTTTCATTAAAATAATTTTTGTCCTCAGGTGGTATTTTTAAAGTTTTGAAATAATGACATGAGTGATATTGTATTTTTTCTGATCCATGCAATGATTTTCAAAATTTGCACATCTGTTATTGTATATTATTAAAGTACATACCAACATTTTTACAGTCTAACATTAACCAAGTTATTCCTGGAATTATCTCCATTATTCTGGATAGCTCCTGAAGAAGGGTGCTTAAAAGAAATCCCACACTAGCTCAGAATTGAATGTAATAGAGGGTTCTTTATTTAGGGGTAGACTTGCAGATAACAGTCCTCTGCACGAAGGGGGAACAGGAACTGAATCACGCCACTGGAAGAGAAGCTGGACAAGCACTTTACATAGACAAATATAAGAGGCCCTGCGCAAGTGGGTAGGTAACTTAAAGGCCACAGGATGTAGGAATTCCTACAGCAAGCTCCTCTCGCTTTTTAAAACAGACTAAATTTCAAAAAGTGTCTTTATTATGTCTCTGCCAATCACAGGACACAATTTTGTTCCCAATTGCTAACATGGACATGTAGCTGCTTTTCACAAAGCAAGTAAAGTGAGAAAATTTTTTTTTTGTGCATTGATGAAAGAATTCGTTCATATAGCTACTCATTGGTGTCTGAAGGTGACTTGATTCTTGATTGATTTTATTTTTATCTTTTTTTTCTTTCATTTTTTAGCACTTTTTATTTTGCAAATAGATTTTTCTCTCATGCAATGCAACCTGATCACAGTTGTCTTCCCTCCACTCCTCCCAGTTTCACCTTCCCTGCAATGATACCCCCTCTTTCCCAGATACACTCCCTGTCAGGCTCCCTTCAGAAAAGAATAAGCCTCAAAGAAAACACAACCAGGCAAAACAAAAGAAAATACCATAAAACAAGGCAAATCTTCTCACACTGATGCTACTAGACAAGGCAACCCAACAGGAGAGAAAATAGCCCTTAGTACAGGCAAAAGAGTCAGAGACAGCCTCAACCCAGATCTACATATCCTCAAATTTTCGTATGAAAAAGCTTAGTTTCTGTACTTTCTCCTTTATTCTGGAAATCATGTTGAGATTATTTGTAACATCAATTATACTATGAATATTATACAAATATTTTTTTAAATCACATTGTTTAGGGAACAAAACCAAGGAAAACCTGTCTGTTTAGATCAAGAACCAATATATTCTCCTGATCCAAATATTTTTGATCTGTGATGACTGAATTACAGGTACAGAACCCATGTATATGGGAATATGTAAGCCCTGTCTACTTGAAGAAACACTTCTAGCAGTAATATACAGAAATCAGTGCAAAGTCACCTGTACTCCCTCCATTTGGACTTACCATCTGCTTCTGTTTAAGTTTGTTAATCTGGACTACAATTTTAAGATGTCACAATTGACCAAACATAGTCATGTGTGTTTAGGTTGTTAATTGTTTTCTATGTGAAGAATGGGTTGGAGGAATTGGTTAATTGTCAGGAAGGTAGGAAGAGAGAAATAAAGGTTAAGTGGAAAGAGAGATATGTGACTTCTTGTAGGTGTTTTATCATGTAATATATATTATTTATATATATATTATAACATATTATATAATAACATTCTATAATGGCTATAAATATATATGGTTATAATAATTTCCTAGTTGGATATATTATTATATATTATATGTGACAAATATGGTATTATATTATATATATTTTACATATTATATAATATGTATAACTAATATACAATTATTATTATAAATTATATTATATTTGTACTCACATTTACATATATAAGATTAGATTATCTAAGCTTGAATTCAGTCTTGTAAAGCAGGGCATATCATTGTGAGGTAGGTTGACATATTCATATGAGTGATGTAGGATTCCCCTCTGTATGCTTTGAATATCATTGGTTTATAAAGGAACTGCTTTAGGCCTATAGCAGAACTAGAGGGGAACAAAGCTAGGTGGGGGAAAACTAAGCTGAATTCTGGGAGAAAGGAAGCAGAGTCCAAGAGAAGCCATGTAGCCCTGCCAGACAGATTCTGGAACCTTCTCGGTAGGCCAAAAACCTTGTGGTGAAATATAAAATAATGGATATGGGTTAATTCTAGATATAAAAGCTAGCTATAAATATGCTTAAGTAATTGTCCAAGCAGTGTGTTAAATAATATAGTTTCTGTGTGATTATTTTGTGGCTAATCAGCCGGGAACCAACAAGCAGCATCTCTTCTTCCAGCAAATTGGTGCCAACATAACCAACTAGAATCCACCAAAAAAAAAAAAAAAAAAAAAAAAACAAAAAAA
>NW_026067990.1:1443179-1470489 GCF_014885135.2 Alexandromys fortis
GAGCCTGGAAAAAATATATATATATATATATATATATTTGTGTTTTCATTGAATTTTTTGACTAAGAAGGAGATAAGTACAGATTTCTAAGCTAAACCAACATATATACGTTAAAGGTATCTTGACTTCAAAATATGGATCTAAGACTATGTTGCCTTGAAAAAGAGATTCTTCTTTTGTTTCCACAGAGTATGAGAACATGTGAATTTATTCCAAGCTAATGTGGCTTGATGCACCAAGAGCCCCTGAAACATCACTGTGAACACCCCCAAAATTACTTCACTCAACAAAAAGCAGGAAGTATTTTGGACAGAACTACACCCATATTCGCAAATAATGTTTATGAATGTTTGTTTACATTAAAAGGGGATATGCTATAGAGATTTGCATTGGTATGGATCTTGGTTTATTGATACAAATTTAAGATCAATTTTGTTATACTGTGTATATGCAGAAATATGCATATTGATTCTTGATTAATGTTTTATATTTGTGCAGCTCACTTAAAAATGTAATTATAATCAAGAAATATAGGTAAATAGATAATCATCTATGATAGTCAAGCTTGTAGGCATGTTAGATGTTCTAGTTGTACAGAAATATATTTCAGATGGATAGGCATTCCTTAAACTTTTCAAAGACTACAGAATATAGCACTTAAAATATTTAAGAAATTAAGAAGTTTTCATGACAATGAGACTTATCTGCTCCTGGCAGCACTGATCTACTTCAAGACAATGATGAGTATTGAAGAGGCTCCTTATGGAGTTGGTTAGCCATTTGGGCAAGAAACTTTCTTGCCTGGGCTGCTTGGTGAAATGGACATGCAGGACCTGCAGAGAAATAACTTCCAAACTTGCCTAAAGTAAGACGATCCTTTGGGGTTCTTGTTTCATGAAAGAGTCTGCTAGACATTCTGCAGGATACAGAAGAAAGTGATTTAAGAAACTGCCCAAATAGGCAGAACTGCCTTTGAAATTTCCTGCTCCATGGAAATGTCTGCCAGATATTAAGGGCCTGTAGGCTGAAGATGGATGCCCCAACAGTACAGAAGAACTTTGGATGACTGTCCAGGCAGTGAGATGTCTCTGTCAATTCTAGAGTTTTGGAAGTTGTTTACAATGAACTTATTGTTTATTTAGGTAATATTATATCCTTCTGGAGTATTTGATGGAGTTGAAGAATTTATAGTTATAGTTTTTCTTAGTTATGATAAAAGATAAAGTAGATATAAATATTATAATTATAACTCTTGCTTGATACCTGGTTTATATATGTAATTTTACTATTTTAAAGTAAAAAAAAACTTTTTTATTTAAACAGAAAAGGGGAGGTGATGTGGGACTCCTCTCTATATGCTGTGGATATCATTTGTTAATAAAGGTACTGCTTTAGGCCTATAGCAGAGCTATAGGGGTACAGTGCTAGGTGGTGAAAACTAAACTGAATGCTGGGAGAAATGAGGCAGAGTCAGAGAGAAGCCATATAGCCTTGACAGAGACAGATGCCTGAAACGTGGCAGTAGGCCATGACCCTCATGGTTAAATATAAAATAATGGAGATGGGTTAAATCTAGATGTAAGAGCCAGCTAGCAATATTCTTTTTCTCTTTTTTTCTATTTTTTTTCTTTTTTAATTTATTTTTTCCATTCAAAAATTTACACTTCCTCCTCTTCTCCCATTCCCCTCCCACTGTCCCATTCACCCTCCTCCCTCCCCCTCCCTCCTTAAGAGAGGGCAATGAACTCTGCCCTGTGGGAAGTCCAAGGCCCTCCCTCTTACATCCAGGCCTAGGAGGCTTTGCATCCAAATAGACTAGGGTCCCAAAAAGCCAGTACATGCAGTAGAAACAAGTCCCAGTGCCTTTATCAATGGCTTCTCAGTCAACACCCATTTTCAGCCACATTCTGAGATACAGGTTTGATCGCATGCTCATTCAGTCCCGGTCCAGCTGCATTTGGTAAGCTCCCAATAGAACCTGCACACTGTCTCAGTGGGTAAACAAACCCCTCGGAGTCCAGACTTCCTTGCTCATCTTCTCCCACCTCCTGCTCTTCACCTGGACCTTGGGGACTCAATCCGTTGCTTGATAAGGGTCTCTGTTTCTATCTCTATCCATTGCTGGATGAAGATTCTATGGTGGATATTAGAGATAATCATCAGTGTGATGGTGGGGCAAGGCCAGTTCAGGCACACTCTCCTCTGCTGTCCAAGGACCTAGCTGGGGACATCCTTGTGCACACTTGGGATCCACTCTAGAGCCAAGTCTCTTGCCAACCCTAAAATGGATCCCCTAATGTAGATATCTTCTTCCCTGCTCCTATATCTACCCTTCCTCCATCTCTACCCTCCCACTCCCCTAAGCTCTCTCAAGTCTTTCCCTTCTCCCTTCTCTCTTCCCCTTTCCCCTTCCCCTAATCCTACCCCACCCCTACCTCAATCCCCAATGCTCCCAACTTTTGCCCGACAATCTTGTTTGCTTCCAATTTCCAGGAGGATCTATATATGTTTTGCTTTGGGTTTACTTTCTTATTTGGCTTCTCTAGGCTTGTGAACTATAGGATTAATGTCCTTTGTTTATGGCTAGAGTCCACTAGTGAGTGAGTACATACCATATTCATCTTTTTGTGTCTGGGTTATCTCACTCAGGATAGTGTTTTCTATTTCCATCCATTTGCATGGAAAATTCAAAATGTCATTATTTTTTTTTTTTACCGCTGAGTAGTACTCTAATGTGTATATATTCTACACTTTCTTTATCCATTCTTGCATTGAGGGACATCTCCTGAAACTGAGAAGCTTCTGTAAAGCAAAGGACACTGTCATTAAGACAAAAAGGAATCCTACTGAATGGGAGAAGATCTTCACCAAGCCCATATCAGACACTGGTCTAATTTCCAAAATATATAAAGAACTCATGAAACTGGACATGAAAATTCTAATTAATCCAATTAAAATATGGGGTACTGAACTGGAAAGAGAATTCTCAGCAGACAAAGTTCAAATGGCCAAAAGACACAAGTTCATGTTCAACCTCCTTAGCAATCAGGGAAATGCGAATCAAAACAACTTTGAGATACCATCTTACACCTGTCAGAATGGCTAAAATCAAAAACACCAATGATATCCTATGCTGGAGAGGATGTAGAGTAAAGGGAACACTCATCCATTGCTGGTGGGAATGCAAACTTATACAACCACTTTGGAAATCAGTGTGGCGGTTTCTCAGAAAATTGGGAACCAATCTACTTCAGGATCCTACAATACCACTCTTGGGATATACCCATGAGATGCCCAATCATACTACAAAAGGATTTGTTCAACTATGTTCAAAGCAGCATTATTTGTAATTGCCAGATTTTGGAAACAACCTAGATGCCCCTCAATAGCAATATTCTGAAGTAATTGTCCAAGCAGTGTTTTAAATAATATAGTTTCTGTGTGATTTTTGGGGGCTAAGTGGCCTAGAACCAACAAGCTGCCTTTCTTCATCCAACAGATGAGCACTTACTCCAGGTTACTGAGTCTCAAACAGTCATAATCAGGAATAGAGTTTTGGTCTTTTTTAGCAAACCAGTGACTAAATAAAGGTCACTCTGAGACTATCAGTTAAACTTCAGTAGACTTATTCCAGACCCTTTCCATTGGCATGGAAAAAGTTAACCCTTCTAATTTATGTCAATGAAAATCAGCTCCCTGCAGTTTCCTTCAAAGCTCATAGGTCTATAAGTGAAGAGAATGTAATGGAAACTATAGACGTTAATATTAATTATCCTGGTACTGATAAGTAAATGACACTAACCATGCTGCTCCGAGTCTGTGTCTATTAACTCTGCCTATGCATCAAGAGTGAATTCTGGTGGTTGTGAAAACTTTGTGTGCTGGCCACACATAAATCTCACGAGGTGAGTTCAATTTACTTGCATGTGTTGTGGGATGTTTGTATACTGTGTGAAGGTGTATTGTGGAGTTGGTGTAATAAAAGGTTGAATGTTACATAACTAGACAGGAGGTATAAGCAAGACTTCTGGGCAGAGAGAGGAAAGAGGAGAAGGAATCTAGGTGCAAGAGAGAAATGCTAGGAGACTTGGAAGAAGCAAGGTGGACAGTATGCGACAGAACATAGATTACTAAAAATGGGTTAGTGATGACTGGAACTGCTCATTTCTTTTTTGACTGCACAGACCCAAATAATCACACAGAAAATATATTAATTACAATGCTATCCAGCCAACCATACAGGCATATTTCTAGCTAGCTCTTACATTTTGAATTAACCCATTTTTATTAATCTATATATTGGCACAAGGCTGTGACTCTCTGGTAAGGATCTGGCATCTGTCTCCTTCAGCAGGTACATGACCTTTCCTTTACTCTGCCTACTTACTCTCTCTATCTCTGTTCAAATTTCCTGCTCGGCTTTACTTTGCTCCCATTTGCTGAAACAGTTTTATTCATTAGAAAATAAAAGCAACACATATACCTAAGGACATTCCACTAAAGGTTAGCTTAAGTTATAGTAGCAAAATAAAAACAAGCCTAAGCTAAGGCCAGGATTTTATAATTAATATGTCTCTGTTTTATTATTTGTGAGCTATCAACCCAAAGAAAAGTCCAAAAACATGCATACATATATTTTTGACAGAATATTTTAGTAAATGTTATGTAAGCATAATATTTTTAACCAGAGTTCTGTAGACTTCAGAGAGTAAATATTTTAGTGAGTGTCAACCCTGTGGTTTCTGAAATTTGCTACTGTACCCTATATCAATCTAGGTAGCTATGCTTTAACAAAACTTTACTATGAAAACAAGTAGTTATCTGACAATAATTTGACAATGTTTTCCCTATAATATGAACTTACTGGATGAATATTACTGAAATATACACACATTCAAACCTCCTGCCTTTGCAATACAAGTAAGCTATTATAGAACATATTTTAATAGCTATTATAATCTAAATCATGTATGAAATTACTAATGACTCACACTTAAAATTATTTATTTTTTTATGTTAGAATAGTACTTCTGTATAATCTACTAAACACTTTAAAAGATAATTGGTAAAACACAGCCTGCTAAGAGAGGACCAAGAGGTGAGTGACCACCTACCCAGTGGGACACCCCACTTTCTAGGTCCTCTGTAATATGGTAAAACCCCAGGCCCCTCCCTCACCTGCCTTAGCTTCTCTAGCCAGCCAGGAGGCAAGCTTCCTGCAGGTAGACTGGTCCAACAAGCCCATCATAACCATTGGATCTACTAAATTATAAGTCCCACTTTGTCCCCCAAACACTCCTATAACTCGCAACCTCAAAGGAACTCTGAAACACAGGTTTCAAATAAGCAGAGTGGACCAAGAGGTGAGTGACCACCCACCTGGAGGGATACCCCACTCTCTAGGACCTCTATACTGGGACAAAACCCGGACCACTTCCCTATTTGCCTCAGCTTCTCTAACCAGTAAACAGACAAGTTCCTGCAGGCAGGCTGCCCCCAAACCTTCATTCTGAAAACTACAAGTCCCCACCTCTCTCCAATCTCCTATTCCAGAAAATATGGGACACCATGAAAAGACCAAGCCTAAGAATAATAAGGATAGAAGAAGGGGAACAACCCCAGCTCAAAGGTACAGGAAATATATTCAATAAAATCATGCAAGGAAACTTTCCCAACCTAAAGAAGGATAACCCTATGAAGGTACAAGAAGTTTGAAGAGGAAAAAGAAGCAGGCTGCATCCCTCTCCCCCTGTGGCTGTTCTGTGGTTGTATCCAACCTCACTTAAGACTCGCCAGAATTCACAGGGCACTGCTGTGGGAGATCTGCCTTGACTGAAGGCCCAAGTCCTCTGCTGAAAGGGAAGAACTGCCACCAAGTGTGTCTAGTGGAGAAGGCAGCCATCCAGAGCCATCCGGGGACAGAATTCCTGGAAGCTAACTTGACACTATTCTCAGTGAGCTCTTGTTGTCAGGGGGTAAATAACACAGCGATGATGGAGTTTGTCCTGAACTGGAAAGGGAGGGGTAGTGGAGAAAGAAAGAAAAAGAACAAAGAAATCAAAAAAAGACAAACTGATGAGTACCACCCCACCCCCACGCCACCCCCTGGGAACCCTGGCACCTCCAAGTTTAAGCATAGCTCCCCCCTTTCTCTACTAATATGCTAAGCATTAGCATGTCTAGTGTCTCACTCCAGTCAACCAAGGTCATGGACAAACAAATTAGTCTTTTTTAAAGGTGTGTGTGTGTGTGTGTGTGTGTGTGTGTGTGTGTGTGTGTCTGAATTTGGCTTGGGGTTCCAATTGGAGTGAGACTCCCAGGTTTTGCTCCCAGCCAGGGCAGCCTGAATCTGAGCCGAGTTCTTGGTGATTTGCTGCCTCCACCAGGCTCAGTGGAGAATATTTTCAAAAAATCTCAGTATATTTAAACCCGAAAAAAAAAAAAAGAAGTTTACAAAACACCAAATGCACTGGCTTAAAAAAAAAATCATCTCCAAATAATACTCAAAATACAAAGCATACAGAATAAATAAAGAATATTAAGTGCTCCAAAGGAAAAAGGTCAAGTAACATATAAAAGCAGGATTATCAGAATTATACCTGACTCCTCAATGAAAATCATCAGAGTAAGAAGGTCCTGGGCAGATGTGCTACAGACAATAAGAGACCATGGATGCAAGAACAGACTACTATATCCAGAAAAGTTTTCGATCACCACTGATGGAAAAAACAAACTAATCCATGACAAAACCAGATTTAAAGGATATTTATCCACAAGTCAGCCCTATACAAAGCACTAGAAGCAAAACTCCAACCCAAGGAAGCTAACTATACCCACAAAAACACAGGAAACAAATAACCTCCCACCAGCAATCCCCAAAGAAACCCTACCTGTTGGGACTAATGAGTCCTGACCTTCAACTGTTCTTCCTTCCTAGAACCTTCTAATTAAAGTTACTAGAAGCTGTGCCTAGCTTAGAGGATCAGAGGATGAGGTTTTCACCTGTTGGCCATTGATTACAATGTATTTAAGCCTACATGGTGCTATTAAAGGAGGGCTTTGGTATCCGTGTTTAAAGGTCTGCATGTCAGTCTGTCTCTGCGTGAGTTTTCTCAACCTAGAGCCCCTTGCCCGGAGCTCACGAACTGAGGTCTAGCACATAGAGCGCAGACTGGGGCCGCGGTGTGCGGCATGTACCACTGATAAATAACATGAAATAGCAATCACTGGTCACTGATATCTCTTAATATCAATAGCCTCAATTCACCTATAAAAAGACACAGGCTAAGAGAATGGATATGGAAGTATAATCTATTCTTCTGTAGTATACAAAAAAGACACCTCAACCTCAAAGACAGACATTGGCCAGAATAAAGGGTTGGTAAAAGATTTCCAATCAAATTGCCCTAAGCAACAAGTGGGTATACGCTATAGGAATTCCTTCAGCCAGTAGCCTTTAAGATACCATACTGCTTGATCGTGGCCTCTTATACTTACTATAAATGCCACGTAAAACATGCATTTCATCTCTCTCTCTCGTAGCATCTGGATTTGGTTTCTGTTCCCTGTTCTTGCAGAGGACTGTGATCTGTGAGTCTACCCGTAAATAAATAACCATTCATTATGATCAATTATGAGCTAGTGTGGGATTATTTTGTAGCTTCCATCTTCATCTGGTTTCCATGTGAATCCCAAATCCACACCTATGGTGATAGGCCAAAAAAGACCCAAGGGTCCACAACCCAGAAGGTCTCCCATCCCTGCCTGGCTGGCTTGATTTCACTGACTAACCAGCTTTTTTTTTTCTACACCCCCATAGCCACCACAAAGCTACCATGTAGTGACTTGACAATTTTTAGGCTCATGCATGCTTTCCCCTCGTTGCCACTTTCTCTGCTGCACAGTGACTTGCACAGCTTCTGGTTTGTGTTCCCTGCTCGTGAGCTCTGTTCTCCTTGCTACCTGTATGGAATTTATTTAATTGCTCCAAATTTGTCAAGCAAAGCATACTTGTCAGTATATAACCTGGCACCAACACATGGACCCAAAGTGATAAGAACTGTCCCACTCCATCACTGGTTGTGTCTCCCTGCCACATGGATGCGAACATGACACCTTCTGGTCAATAAAGATTATTACACCTATAAAAATTTACTGAACTCTAATGGTGGCAAGTAATTTAAAGAATCTGAAAGTTATATGATTATATCATTAGAAAAATGGTTTGATAACAGAGCCAAGAATGAGGCACTTTTAGAAATAATACAGTCTTTACAGACTAATAATGAGCAGCTAGTTGAAAGAATTAATACTATTGAAAAGGTTAACATTAGTTTGACAGAAAAAATCCAACCAATGCTGGAGGGTGTTGAGGAATTATCTGAAAGAATTTGTGTTCTTGAATTTAATAATCAGAATCTGTTGAAAAGTTATGATAGGTTAACAGATGGTTATCTCTCCAAGAAGGCAATGTGCATACCATCAAATTTATGTCTAAGGAAGAGACTTTATTGCTACTGAATAAATTTCATATCTTGGAATCATCACTGAGGGCATTTGAATGGAACACTGGACAGGAGATTCAGACTTTACAAAAGGCAGTGGTATAGAGATTTGAAAAGATTGAGGAAATTATTGAAGCTAATAAACAGGGGGAAAAGTCCAAGGACAGGATTTAGCCTCATCAGTATGTGCCAGAATCCAGAATGACATATCCAGGGCTTTAGCTGCCTATCTGGTATATTCTCTGATTAGTCACCTGGCACAAAATACCCCAAGGCAGTCAAAAAATATACATATACCCTATACATATGAGCAGTCTAAAAGAAATTAAGCAGGCAATAGTATCTTATGGCATGCATTCACCATGTTATGGAAAGCAATATGTTTAGCCCACAAAATTAGCTTCAATTAATCTAAGTGGTCCTAGAAAATGGACCCCGGCTACTATTAAAATGCTATTGAAGATGCAACAATTTTAGAACAACAGGGAAAAGCAAAAGGATTTGAAGATTCCCAAGATCAAATTCTTGGTGAGACCCATTAATATGATCCTTAGGACCAGGTTTTGTACAATGAACACATCTTGTCCTCATGTAGCACAGGAGCTTTAAATGCTTGGGACAGGATTCAGAAATGAGAAAAGAGAATTGAATTATATATCAGGGTTATAAAGGTCCTAAGAGGACCATTTAGTGACTTTTTACAAAGATTAACTAAGGCTGTACAAGTAGGAGAAAGAGACCCAGAAACTAGATGTGTACTTATTGAATCTCTGGCTTTTGAAGATGCCAACTTAGAATGCAAAAAGATTCTTGGCACTTTAAAGGTTAGATCAGCATCAATAGATGAAGCTTCTGTAAAGACTCAGCCAATAAGACAAAAAGGATGCCTACTGAGTAGAAAAAGATCTTCACCAACCCCGTCAGACTGATCTCTATAGCATATAAAGGACTCAATAAATTATACATAAAAATTTCAAATAATCCAATTTAAAAAAAAATGGGTACAGAAATAAATAAATAATTCACTACAGAAGAATCTCAAATGACTGAAAGACACTCAAAGAAGTGTTCAACATCCTTAATCATCAGGGAAATGCAAATGACTCTGAGATACCATCTTATTCCAGTCAGAATAGCTAAGATCTGAAACAGCAATAACAGCTTATGCTGAAGAGGATGTAGAGTAAGGGAACTACTCTGTAATTGCTGGTGGGAATGCAAACCTGTGCAATCACTTTGGAAATCAGTATGACAGTTTCTCAAAAAAAAAAAAAATGGGTATCAACCTACCTCAGTAACCAGCAATACCAGTGTTGGGCCTATACCCAAAGGATGTTCATTCATATAACAAGGACATTTGTTCAACTATGTTCATAGCAGTACTATTTGTAATAGCCAGAACCTGGAAACAACTTAGATGCCCCTCAACTGAAGAATGTATAAAGATAACGTGGTACATTTACACAATGGCGTACTACACAGCAGAAAACGTAATGACATCTTGAATTTTGCAGGCAAATGGATAGAACTAGAAAACCATGCTGAGTGAGATAACCCAGACCCAGAAAGATGAACATGGCATGTACTCACTCATAAGTGGATACTAGTTGTAAAGCAAAGGATAACAAGCCTATAGTCCATGATCCTAGAGAATCTAAGTAACAAGGTGAACCCTAAGAAAACCATACCTATCCAACTGGAAAGGAGAAATAAAAAAAAATCAACTGACAAAATCGGAAGCATGGGGGTGGGGAAATAGGGAGGGCAGAAGTGGAAGAGGAAGGGAAAACAGGATGGGGAGGAGAGGGAATGGGATAGTTGAGATGGAAGAAGGGCAGAAATGAGAGCAAGGAAAATTATATTTTGATTAAGGAAGCCATTATGGGGTTAGCAAGAAACCTGACACTAGAAAAATTCCCAGGAATCCACAAGGATTACCCCAGCTAAGACCCAAAGCAACAGAGGAGAGGGTGCCTGAACTGGTCTTGCCCTGTAGTCAAATTAAAGAATATCTTAAATTTCACCATAGAACCTTCATCCATCAACTGATGGAAATAGAGGCAGAGACGCAGAGGAGCACGGGGCTGAGTTCCCAAAGTCCGGTCAAAGAGTTGGAGAACTTAGAATATGAGTAAAAGAGGTCAAGACCATGATGGGTGCACCCAGTAACACAGTTTTTCTGACCTAGTGGGAGGTCACCAACTACAGCTGGACAGGGAAGGAAATAGCTTAGACCCTCTTAATGTGGGTGACAGTTTTAAGGCTGGGGCAGATTGTGGGGCTACTGGCAGTGGGACCAGGATTTATTCTTTCTGCTTGTATTCACTTTTTGAAATCCCATTCTCTTTGTATGGATACCTTGTTCAGCCTAGATATATTGGGGAGGACCTTGGATCTTCCCAAAAGCAATGTGCCTTACCATTTCAGTGGAGTGGATGGGGGGGGGGGTAGAGTTTTAGGGAAGTTGGAGGGATTGGGAGGAGAGGAGAGTGTGGGAACTGGGATTGATATGTAAAATAACAAAAACTGCTTTCTTCTTTGACAAAAATAAAATAAAAAAGTGAACACAATAAAAAAAAGAGATAGTTGGTTGCATTGTTGTACAGGATTGTAGGTAGTAGATCACAGCTCTCTTTAGCATTAATTGAAAACAAGTGAAATTAGTGTTTCAATTGCTTGCTTCTATAAAGTAGCTCATTATAATCATTTGTAAAAGTATTACATAGTCTGAGAGCAGTTTTCCATTTATACTCTTATCATAATTACAGCTGGGTCTACATGTTATATGATAATTTCACGTTAGCCAATGTAGCCTTATATAGCCCCTTCAAATTAAAACTTAATAAACATTAATGACCATTTGTGAGTGTGGGAAAGGTGAAAGATTTCATATAAAATTTGTTTTAAAAATAAAGATCTGAGCTATTAAAATTGGTGCAGTTCTTGCTTTATGGTTAAGATATCTAAAAACTTATTTGTAGGTTTACTATCTCACAGATTCACTTAAATTGATTATTTCAGTTTTTCTTTACAAATGCAATTTTTTTTGGATTTTTTTTCTTTGGAAACAGATCTCTTTTGTAGCTCAGACTGGCCTTGACGTTTTTACCATCCTCCTGCCTCAATCCCCTAAATTCTGGGACTGCATGCCTGACCTACCACACTGTGTAATAATCATTTTACAATGGAATTATCCCAAATATTTTGATAGTGTATTTGTATTTGAGTAACAAAATGAGAGCAATAAACATACTCTACAGAAAACACAGAATTTTATTAGTTAGAATGCATATAATGCCTATGGGACAATGCAAGAAGCTTTTGAATAAAATGTTTGTTTAGTCAGAAGGGTACATATGTGATGTTTGCCTCCACTCACACAGCTGCAAGCTACAATGTAAAAAGCATGACCACCCAGGACCCATTTGCTAATTGAGTAGAAAGAAGTGTGTCCTGATTTGAAAAAGTGTGTCAATATCCACAATGCGTGTTTTAGGATTATGCAACTCTTATAAGGGAAAATATTTAACTAAGGAAGCAGCCTACAGTTTCAGAGGTTCAGCCCATTATCATTGTGACAGGGGACATGGAAGTGTGCAGGCAGACAAGTTGCTAGAGAATTGTACATCTTGACTCAAAGGCAACAGGAAGTGAAACAAGTGTCACACTGAGCAAAGTTTGAGCAAAAGAGAACTCAAAACCCACTCCTATAGGGACAATTTTCCTCCACAGCTTTTCCAGCAAAGTCACACCTCCAAATAGTGCCACTACCTTTGGGGGCCATTTTCTTTGAAACTACCACAGGGATGGCTGTTATCTGATTTTTATTCAGGCAGATTTCTAACTTTGCATAAGGTGAAGCATAATAAAAACAAGCATTTAATATAAGTGTTGCTTCATAACAAGCTCAAGAACAAAACATTTGAATAAATCTCACCTTGCATGTTTGAATAATACAAGTCCTTACATAATGATTGAATCTTTATTATTATAGTTGTTGTTGCTGCTGCTGCTCTTGTTGTTATTATTACTTTGATAATTTTGTTGCCCTATCCCTACTATAAATAGTATTGATTGCCTTTTCATGAGTATAGCCAGTTTTTCTATCTTTTTATGTTCCCTCCACCCAGAAGGCATTTTAGAAGACCTATAAAATCTAACCATTATAAAAAAATGTGCTATTAATTCACACCACATTAGAGAGAAAATTTTCTGTTCCAAGAATTTTATACTTAATATCTTGTTTTTATTTTTGTCTCAGTTCCAGGTGATTCTTGTATATTAGTTAATGTAACAGTAGTACATGATGCCATCTCTAGTTCATAGAAAACTGGGTGAATTCATACATCCCACCTTTTGAGCTTAAATTTTTACTATCTTGTTTTGACTAGTTTTCTGTCAATTTAACAGAAGCTGGAGTCATCGGAGGGGAGGAAGTATCAATTGAGGACATGCCTCTCCTGTTGTGGGTAGTGCCATCCCAGAACTGGAAGTCCTGGCTTTCGTAAGAAAGCAAGATGAACACCTGTAGGGATCAAGACAAGAACCACCCTTCTATGGTCTCTGCACCAACTCCTGGCTTTAGGTTCCTGTCTTGTGGGAGTTCATTTCCTGACTTTCTTCAATGATTGAATATTATGTAGAAGTGTAAGCAAAATAAATCCTTTCCTTCCCAATTAGCTTTTTGGTTATCATGTTTCATTACAGCAATAACAAACCTCACTAGGACATATCTGTACTCTTTTGTAGTTAGTGTGTCGTTACTTATTAATTAGAATCAGCAAAATTTTGCATTTATTATTACCTTGTATATTTATATCCATGTGTCTGTCTTAAATCTGTTTTTAAAATTTTCTTGTTCACATTTAATTTTCTATGTCCTGGGATAGGCAAGCAAGGTGATGGAGATCTAGAATACATAATTATGAACAATAAAAATCTTATTAGAGACCTATGTAAAAAGGGTCTTCCCAGGATTAGAGTTTCCAGACTGCTTCCCTCAGTCAGAGTGGTAAGGTTCTGAAAGACCAATAGGCATGAATTTTACAATTATCTACCCATTTGTGTTGAAATTCAAACTTCATGTCACTTTTCCTGGACACATTTGTTTTGGCCTCAGTAGCTGACTACCATGTGCATATTTATCTGCATCTATTATAGGTTAATTTTAAATGGATCTTTTCCAAAGAAAATTATAAAACACATGAATGAATTTATTTTAGAATTTTAAAAATAATGATTATAGAATGTGATCCTATGTAAATCAGTTAACATTTGTGTTTTTGGATATTAAGAAGATGATTTCAAAGGAAGTGTTGTTTTCAAATAATGCAGTTGGGTACGTTTTCATCAGTTTCCTACTGACAGGCCATCTTTTGGCTGTCAGCCATGGGTGTTTGCATTCTGTATTTACTGTCATTTTATAAACCATGCATTATTTTCATTTGTCATTACATGAATGGTACAAAACACATGAATGGATTTTCCTTGTTATTGTACCTAAGGCTCAAAATTTCCTGATAAAGAAAGCAGAAAATGTACTAACCTGTTGAAGCCTGTGTGGGTCCAACACAGACTCCCTAACTGGACAGGAACGGAGTCGCGAGGAATAATCAGACACAACTTACACGGTTGTTATGGAAGGGCAAGATCTCCCACGATCTCCTGAAGCTCTCCTTTCGTTTATTCTCCAAACACCTTATATATCATCACATAAATTGAGCGAGGGGAAAACACATTAGGCTGTCTCCTAGGCAACCAGGTGAATGGGCTTTAGTCACATCCCCATCAACCTGTATGCTAGCAGTCAGGTAGGCCATGAATTAGCATCTCTATAAGATATCCTCCAAACTTCCTGACCATTGTTAGGCAGAGACAGCTTGTCTACAGAGCTACATGATCAGCTCAGACCGGGCCTATGGCTTTTATGCCTGGCTGGTACACCATACAGAAATATGGGCCTACACTAACCCAATATATATCATGTTGAAAATAACTTATTTTTCCCATATGTATTTCAGTTTAAAATGTTATAAAGTCTGCAGTATTTTTTCCAACTCATACAGCATAAATACATGGATTTAATCAGCTCCAATAGAATCTGGGCTATCATCTACCAAAGAACAATGTCCTTTGTATTTTGTCAATGTGAAGATATATTGTTCAAGTCTTTAAAATAAGCTAAATCACAGTGAGTTTGTATGTAAACACAGACAAAAATCCAGGGTAGTAACAAGGATGTTTGAATGGCAAGAAGATCAAAATTTGGACTTTAAACTTTAAGTGTAATAACTATATCTGGTTTCTTAATCATAAACATTTGAGCAGATTTTAGCCAATTAAGATAGCCATTGGAAGGCAAGTAGCATCTCACAGAAAAAACACACACGCACACACACATGCATCAAGATGAGGGTGATAAGCAATAAGATTTCATGGAAAATGAAGTAGAAAATGGAGCTACAATCTTCCCATCGTTATGTAGGACATTTTTACATTTGGTCTTTATTTGTATTGACAAAGAGACACCATACCATTTACCATGCAAAGATTTGATTGTATCTTTTATCTTTAACTCCATTTAATCTTATATGAATCTACAGCTATATTGTACCCAAACAGGTCATCTTTAGTTTTACTGTGTTGTGAGCTTCCAGAAAGCTCTATCTTTATTTGTGGGCATGAACATTTGAAAAATATCAGAGATTCTTTTATCTTTGTCAACTGTGAGAGATTCAGTAAGTTACTTTTTACCCTCATATAGTATTTGTTGTATTTTTTATTGAAAATAGGTTTTATTTTCATACAATATATTCTGATTACAGTTCCCCACCCCCAACCCCTGTTAGGTCATCTACCTACTCACCAGAAGTTTGGTAAATTTCTTAACATGGGCATTACATTTTTTTCTTTCTTTAAAACAAGAATAATACCTCTTGTCCTATATTCCTGATAAAAGGCATGTGGCATAATGAATTGTTGTAAGTATATAGTAATTGACATATAGCTCAAGATATAATGTCATGTTGCCAAATAATAATTATAAATGATTAGTTTGATATGCACAACTCATGAGTTAATTTTATATCATTTCAGATTTTATAGTTCAAAATTTAATATGGGAGTGTTTTATTTACTCTAACTATATAACTAATTGATTGAAATTTCACTTTGTGTAACTTTTATTATAATGTTTTATTTTCTCTCTAAATTTTATATGGGCTTGAATATAGTTGAGGAATAGTATCATCATACAGATTTACTACTGATTTATCTCATGAACAATCTGTCTAATAAACTCTCCAAATGGAAAAACAAGACATTATTTTAACTTTGTGGGAGCAAATTATTACAGGTATGGTACTGCTTCCCTAGGACCCCAGAATGTTCAGGTTGGATGCATATTTCCTTTATTATTACTATTTTTCTGATATTTTCAGATTTGAAGATCTAGAAATTAATACAGATTTGAAATTATTGAGTAATGAGGTGATTTACTATTTCAATGATTTACATCATAATTAGGAATCCACTAAAGACTAAAGTATTTCTCTATGTCATTTATTTGTATTTACATAGTCTTCATTTCACAGGTAAGAACTTAGTCCACCCAGTTTTATAACCAATTAGCAGCTTAAAAAATGATGGCTGGCAATCTTGTCTACTTGCAATATCCAGGAGGATAACTATATGTTTTTCTTTGGGTCCACCTTCTTATTTAGCTTCTCTAGGATCATAAATTATAGGATCAATGTCCTTTATTTATGGCTAGAGTCCACTAATGAGTGAGTACATACCATATTTATCTTTTTGGGTCTGGGTTATCTCACTCAGGATAGTGTTTTCTATTTCCATCTATTTGCATGCAAAATTCAAGATATCATTGTTTTTTTTTACTGCTGAGTAGTGCTATAATGTGTAGATGTGCCACAAATTATCCATTCTTCCATTGAGGGGCATCAACGGAAAGGCAAAAATTGGAAACGTGGGGATGGGGGTAAGGGGAGGTGGGAAGAGAAAAGTGAGAAGGGGAGGATGGGGAGAGCTTGGGGGAATGGTATGGTTGGGATGGAGGAAGGGTAGATATGGGAGCAGGGAAGTATATATCTTAATTAAGTGAGCCATTTTAGGGTTGGCAAGAGACTTGACTCTAGAGGGGTTCCCAGGTGTCCAAGGAAATGTTCCTAGCTAGTTCCTTGGGCAGCTGAGGAGAAGGAGCATGAACTGGCCCTATCCTATTGCCATACTAATGAATATCTTGCATATCACCATAGAACCTTCATCTGGTGATGGATGGAGATAGAGACAGAGACCCACATTGGAGCACTGGACTGAGCTCCCAAGGTCCCAATGAGGAGCGGATGGAGGGAGAGACCGCGAGGGGTGCGCCCACCCACTGAGATAGTGGGGCTGATCTACTGGGAGTTCACCAAGGCCAGCTGAACTGGGACTGATGGAGCATATTATCAAACCAGACTCTCTGAACGTGGCAGACAATGAGTGCTTACTGAGAAACCAAGGACAATGGCACTGGGTTTTGACTATATTGCATGTAATGACTTTATGGAAGCCTAGTCTGTTTGGATGCTCACCTTCCTAGACCTGGATGGAGGGGGGAGGACCTTGGACTTCACACAGGGCAGGGAACCCTGACTGCTCTTCCTACTGGAGAGGGAGGGGGAGGGGAAGTAGGAGGATGGGGGAAGGAAATGGGAGGTGGGGAGGAGTTGGAAATTTTTAATAATAATAATAATAATAAATGAAGTTAAAAAAGATGGCTGAGTCTGATCAATTTATCTCAAGCTTTTGTATTTTTTCTGCATAAAGATTCCTCTTCTCCATTGTTTTCTTTGTGTTTTGCAGTTTTGCTATCAACAGTTCTGCAGTTTAACATAAATAACGCTGTACCATGCAACACATTATATATTATTCTGGTAGGCATGATGTGCTCTGGGCAATACAAAAAAAAAGGAATATTACAACTGAGATCACATTTCCATCCACCAAATATTTTTGCAATATTTATAGTCAGGTGTATCTTGTTGAATTGTTGAAGACAAAAATAGCTTGAGTTCCATAGAGAACTTCCTTCTAAACAGTGTTATGCATCCAGGACACCACAAGAGTTATTAGAGATATGGTATAAGACTATTATATTAGTATTATATATGTATTAGAGATATGGTATAAGACTAAGATTAATTTAGGAAATATTCAACATCTGGTGGACTTCAGTATGCTGTTTTATCACAAGTTAGTTACGTAAACCATGTTTTATATTTTGCAAAATATCTAACAAATGACGTTGGAGTTACATGTAAAAGTCCAATTCTAATTTGCTTATTTTCATTGTTACATACATGTACAGTAAAGCACATGGCCAGTAGCACAGTGATGCAAATGAGCATGAAATACACAAAGCAGGAGCTTCCAAATCTACAGGCCCAAACTATTCTCATTTTGGCAGTAAACAGTGGATTCTTAAGCTAAAATGATAGAAATCTTGCTACATATCCCAGGTTGACCTGGAACTCATCATTTTCTGGACTCAGCCACCTCAGGTCTGGAATTATAGGCATGTATCAACAGTTTCACCTTTGACAAAATGTCTTCAAACTATAAATTTTCCTCAGCACTCAGAGGTATTTTAATAAGTCTTTATATGTAGACAAAACAAAATGTTTTAGATATTTTTGTATCATCTCTATATTATGAGAAATTTTAGATATCCACTGTGAGAGACTCAAATAGAAGCAACTGTTGACAGGTAGTTCTTTGGAGAGGAATTGTAGACCATCAAGATTCTTCAGAGAACCTAACAGGAAATGTGAATTGCTGAAGGTCAGAGATAGATAGAAGTAAGAAATAAAATAGTTTCATGTAGTATCTAGCACTCCTTTCAACTGAGTCAGTACTCTGTTATAAACAGAATAATATCATCTATGCTGCTGAAAATACTATTAGCTACAACTTTCTAGCAACTTCTCATGAACTGCTAAATTTGTGGTTGGTATGCAATATTAAGTTGATTTCTGAGGAATTTAATGTCACCTTAATGTGTTAGCATAAGTACAGTATGCTTTCACTTCTACTTCAGTACTTTCTAGTGCCATTTATTTTATAAATATCTTCTGGTGTTTCCAGATATCTTTACACCTATACACAGCTCAGCCTTGCATGAAGCTGTTTTTGGTAAAATTTACCAATAGAAACTTGAAATAACATAATTACTTACTTATGGCAAAGGAAATCAAACTTGAATTTTATTCTAGGTAGCACCAAAAAATGTCATTTTAACTTTTTCAATCACTTACAATCTTAGTGGCATTATGAAGGTCATAGCAATGAAATAGTTTCCAGCCTTACTAGCTTAACTTTAATTTTGAGGTGAAAATATAAATATTAATTTAAAGGGAAGACAGAGTTAACTAGGTAAGTTCAAGTAAATTTATGAACAAAAAAAGTGAACTTTCTTTAATAGAAAAAAACAAGAGTATTTGAGAGTTCAAAGGAAATATTTTTGCTAAAAGCATGTCTCTTTTCTGGGGCATATTTGTTACAGTAGCTTTTTTATTTGTGACTATCCTAGGATGCCGTATAACATAGTCATGGATTTCATTTTAATTTCTTAAAGTCTGTCACTGGGGAAATTGCTGATGCCTTCAGGGGTTATAGTAACTAATATGTTTCTTAGTTGGTTTTGTCATTTGGTATAGGTATAAATATTGTAAATACATTGACATAAATCATCTACCTTGGTTCACTGCTCTGGCACAATATGCCCAAGTCATTTGGGCTTTTCATTGCAGGCTTCTTTTAGGAGACACTGATTGTTAACATTCAGGCATTTACACTGGCCTGACATTGGGAGTCAAGCAAGACACATCAACAGCAGCAGCCAAGATATGACACTGTGACTATTGCAACCACTGATTCTAGCATTCCCCTATGCACGTGTGCCATATTCCTTTATAAAAAGCAAGCCATTATCACCCCCCTCTCTCTTCCTTCAGCTCTTCTCAGAGGCTTCCTCTGCAAACATACCTTTAAATTTGTGGTACCCCTTGTCTCCAACCTGCCAAGATTACCTTCCATTGTTAAGCTGTTACACTAATGGAAAAGACATGGGAGGAATGAAGATCAACTTTGTCAATATTTTTTAAAAAGGCTCTTTAAGATATGTTATTGTTCATTCATGTTGAATTTTAGGTCCAGTAAAAGAAAGTTTTCACAGTATTCATTTTAATACCTTGTATTTGTAATCACTTAATGGCACTTTTATTCATAATTCACCACTTAATAACACAAAACTAAACATCAGAAAATATGAAGATTCCTAACTACAAGACAGGTTTATCTTAACATATGAAAATTAACTGATTCTAGGTGATATTTAGTTTTTGATTTGTGAATGAATTATTTTATATGAAATAAAGAGATGCCAGTGACTGATTATACAACAGTCTAGGTATGATCTCTGTATATTACTTAAAGTCATACTAATTTGAATTAGGTTTTTAAATTAAAAATTGCAGCTTAAAAATGTAAAATGCTTTACACCATTCTCTAAACCAGGCATAGGGTAACAACTCTTTCTGAGTGTTAGAGTAAACAGTCTAGTCATGAAATTTTTCCATTTCTTCTAATATTCCAGTATATCTTCTTTTTTACTAGTGGTACAACAAGACCAAGGATGTGAACTTACATCATTGCAGAGGACTCAAATGGTGTGGGAAGTCCTTCTGTATATGTGTTGCTATTATTGGTTAATGAGTAAAGAAACTGTCTTTGTCTGTTGATAGGGCAGAGTAGAACTAGGCAGGGAAAACTATACTGAATGCTGGGAGCAAGGAGGCAGAGTCAGGGAGAAGCCATGAGCTGCCACTGGACACAGATATGCTGAAATTTTGCTGGTAGGCCACAACCTCGTGGTGATGCACAGTCTAATGGAGATGGGTTAAATTAAGATGCAAGAGTTAGCCCATAACAAACTAGAGCTATTGGCCAAACATTATTGCAAATAATACAGTTCCTGTGTGGTTATTTCAGGACTGAGTGGCTGGGAACAAACAAGAAGGCCTCTTTAGAACACCCAATGGCAACTAAGCTTTAGTTATCCATACAAGCTTTACTATTTTTTTTTCATTTCATCTCTAATGAATAGAAAAAAAAAGTTATTTTACAAAGCCAATGTAGACTCTGGCACAATAATCAGTACTTTATAAATATCGTCATAACCTTCAAAGTAGCACTAAGAGTTAATAATAACATGTTTTTTTTTTTTTATAGGTGGTAAAATCCTGGTTGGAAAAGAGCAAGTAGAGAAGACAAAAACATGTATGTACAGTTTGGAAAGCAAACGGAGCACTAGAAAGCTTAAGGTTACAGCCAAGGCATGTGTTGCAAGAGAGGCTATGACTTTTCAGAAGATAAGCACTGTTGAGTAAGTGTTTCCCACTCTGCACTGAAAGAAAATGAAGGGTGCTGCTAGGCAAGACCCCACCCATCAAAGTTTCCAACTTGTGAAAACAGAAAGTCTAAGCCTTTGCTTGCTCCTAGAAAACATTAGTTTCAACATATGCAAGTTGCTGCTACTATGTTCAAACTGGAGAAGGGTTCATTCCAAGCTGGCAGTCTAATTTTGTTGTGTTGTCCATGTGGTACATGCTTTGGATGCATGAAAGACACAAGAATGAAGGGTTGTGTGTTCTTTTTTTCAGGTTTCAGAGACATGCTGAGGCTAGGCAGAGTGCAGCAGTACTAGAGCTTCTGTGAGAATAAAGTGTTGAGAGAACAGAAGGTGCCTAGAAGCCATTGCATGAAACTGAATATGATTCCTGATTTGCAGTGGAGCTGTCACAATATTGGTGATGCAGTAGCTATTTGAAAACTGCCAAGGAGGTTTGCATTCAGGGAGTTAAACTAGCTGAAGAGAAAGAGAGTTATGACACAGACAACAAAGTTGGAGGCACAACGCCATCTAAATCCTGTTGAACTATAGTCACAAACATCAAACATAGAGCAAGATTTGTTATTTATTCGATTGGATTTTGGTCTTTTTTGGTCCAGTATTATTTAACTATGCTAAAATCCTTTCCATTTTGAACTTATTTTCTGTATGTGGGTTGTTAGTATGAAATTTACTCTTTTAGTTTACAGAGGGTCAAATTTAAGAGATAAACTTAATCCTCAGAAGAGGTTTTGGACTTTTGAGCTCTGTTGAGACTATAAAATACTATGGAAACCATTGATTCAGAATCAATTTATTTCAAACTAAATGCATTTTGCATTATAATGTAGCCATGAGTCTCTGGGAAGGAACAGTGAAATAAAGGAGTTTGAATGAGAATTGACTTCCATGTGGAATCTGACCACTTGGTCACAAGTTCTGGTTAATTTGGGTGGGAGGAATAGGAGTTGCAGGCATGCTGGTAGAAAAATGTCACTAGAGGTAGGCTTTAGAATTTATTGTCTCATGTAGCTTCCAATTTTGTCTCTAGTTTGTCTTTGAAGTTTTTATCTCAGCTTTCTTCTCTGATTATCTATTTCCATGACTCCACTATGATTATTATCATATCCCCAGGAACTCTAAGCCATGTAAACAGAGACTGTTCATTTACCAGCCAGCATACCTAAAATAATTACACAGAAAACATATTAATAAAAACACCCATTGGCCTATTAACTTAGGCTTCTTAACTAACTCTTACATCATAAATTAGCCCATTTCTATTATTTTATATTTTATTAAAAGGCTTGTGGTCTACCAGAAAGGTTCCCAGGTATCTGTCTCCGTCACCAACTACATAAAGATTCCCTGAGTCTGCCTACTGTCTCTATATATCTCTTCCAGCCTAGCTATATTCTGCCCTACTATAGACTAAAGCAGCTTATTTATTCAACAATAATAATAAAACATAATCACAGCATAGAGAGGGGAATCCCGTATCACCTCCACCTTTCTGTTTAAATAAAAGGAAAGTTTAACACTAATAGAGTAAAATTGTATCAAGCAAGAATTACAATTACAACATATATATATATATATGTATCAGAACTAATGAATACTATAATTGTAACTATCTATTCTTCAACACCATCAAAGACCGCAGAAGGATATAATGTTACCTAAGTTAACAGGAAGTGCATTGTGAGCAACCTCCAAAACTCTAGATTTGACAGAGACATCTCCCTACCTGGACAGGCACCCAAATTTCTTCTTTTTTATTTTTCATTTTTATTTATTTATCTTTTATTGCAATTATTCTGTAATGTTTCAGCATCCATCTTTAACCTACAGAATCATAGTATCTGGCAGACTTTTCCATGGAGCAGGAAATTTCAGACTGTTCACCTATGTTGGCAGTTTGTCAGTCACTTTCTTCTGTGTCCTCCAGAATGTCTGACAGACTCTTTCATGAAGCAGGAACCCTGAAGGACTGTCTCACCTTCTTAAGGCAAGTTCAACAGTCATTTTTCTGTGGATACTGCATATCCAGTTCATACAGCATACCATAAAGCAGTCCAGGCAAGAGCAGTTTCTTGCTCAAATGGCTAATCAACTCCAAAATGAGCCTCTTCAATGCCTATCATCCTCTTAAAGCAGACTGATGTTGTCAGGAGCAGATATGTCTCACTGTCATGAAAAGTCCTAAGTTCTTAAAACATTTTAAATGCCTTATTCTGAAGGTCTTTGAAAGGTTTGAAGAATATCTAGTAATTGTAAATGTATTTCTGCATATACAGAAAACCCAACCAACATGACTAGAAATTTGACCATTATAAATGGCTATCTACTAACTTGTATGTCTTAATTATACCCTACATTTCCAAATGAGCTGTACAAACACAATACCTTAGTTAAGAGCAGAAACATACATATAACAAAATTGACCTTAAATTTGTATCAACAAAGCAAGATCCATGCCAATGCAAAGTATTCATCTCTACAGCATACCCCCCTTTAAGTGTAAACAAACATTTATAAACAATATTTGGGAATTTGGGCATAGTTCTCTCAAAACTGCTTCCTGCTTTTTGTTGTGTGAAGTTATTTTGGGGTCCACAGAGACTTTTCAGAGGGTCTTGGTCCAACAGATCATATTAGTCTGGAAGTAATATGCAGGTTCTCATCCTCTGTGGAAACAAAAGCAGAACCTCTTTTCCAAAGCAACATAACCTTATACCCAAATTTTGAAGTCAAGATACCTTTAAAGTATATATGTTGTTTTAGTTTAGCAGCCCATGTGATGAAATATCTTTATATACTTAGCTCACTCATGGTCAACAAATTCAAGAAAAACAAAATACTCATATTCCAGAATCTCTGTTTAAAATTTATCTTTACATGGCTTATTTTTTTTTACTCTATGAGTTTTTCTACAAGTTTAATAATTATTTTATTATCTTTATTCTAATGTAGGTGGGTCTTCTGTCTATGTGTTACTTTCATTGGTCAAATAAAGAAACTGCCTTGGCTTTTTGGTAGGACAGAACTTAGATAAGCGGAGTAGACAGAACAGAATGCTGTGAGGAATAAGGCAGTGATGCAGATGCCATGGAGCCAGCCACCAGGTCAGACATGCTGAATCTTTCCCAGTAAGCTACCACTTCATGGTGTTACACAGATTATTAGAAATGGGTTAATCAAGATGTGAGAGTTAGCTAATTATTCTGATGTAGGTGGGTTTTCTGTCTATCTGTTACTTTCATTGGTCAAATAAAGAGACTGTCTTGGCCTTTGATAGGAAAGCAGCTTAGATTGGTGGGGTAAACAGAACAGGATGCTGGGAAGAAGGGAAGTGAGTCAGACGCCAAGATGAATGCAGGTTAGAATCTTCCTGGTAAGCCACCACCTCATGGTGCTACACACAATAATAGAAATGGATTAATCAAGATGTGAGTGTTAGCCAGTAAGAGTCTAGAGCTAATAGTCCAGACAGTGTTTAAAAGAATACAGTTTTTGTGTAATTATTCTGGGTTTAAGCTAGCCATGCAGGAGCTAGGCAGGACAAAAAGCAGGTCTGCTCGCCTCATCACTACAAATGGCACCCAGACGTGAATAACTGAATACACAGAAAGCTGGAGAAAGCTTGGGAAAGAATAGAGTAAGGCATGTTTTCTTGGTAGCAGCAATTTGTTGGATCTGCTCTGCTTGCTAGAGGCAAGCAAGCACTCTCATCTAAGAGAGGCTTCCTGACTCAGCTTTAGCTGCAAAACACTGCAGCACTTTAAGAGGTCCTGCCACAAAACACTTAAAACAGTGTTGATAAAAAGCTAACTGCATGCTTTTCAGTTTTCAGCTGTAGCAGGAAAAAAGCCACAGTGTTTTAAAATGCCAGCTTTCTGGGCTGTCCTGCCAGGGCAAACTCTAACTCGTTCGGGCAGGCAGTATGACTGAATGTGGTCTGTGAGCAGAATACTGCAGCTTTCTTGCTGGCATGGACCTTGAAATGCCATAGAGTTGTGGCAATAAAAATGGCTACAGCCAGTATCTCTGCCATGAGGCTGGAAAGCTAAGGAATGGGCTGGATCCAGCCGCCAAAGCCATGGCTTTAGTCCTACTGATATTGCTTGGTAAATTAAAGACTCATGTGGTCACAAAAGAGACATATACAATAAAAGGAACATTCATTCAAAGTCAAAGAAAATGTTTAAATGATTTACAGTGTGTTAAAAAATATATGCAGGTTAAAGGTTAAAGTTTTTAAAGTAAAAAAAAAAGTAGTTGGGTGTGGTATTACACACCTTTAATCCCAACACTTGGAAGGCAGAGGTAGATTGACCTCTGTGACTTCAAGATATGGCAGGACACACCTTTAATCCCAATGCCTGGGAGGCAGAGATAGAATGGATCTCTGAGAG
The DNA here is from genome assembly GCF_014885135.2 of Alexandromys fortis. Classification (NCBI taxonomy): domain Eukaryota; kingdom Metazoa; phylum Chordata; class Mammalia; order Rodentia; family Cricetidae; genus Alexandromys; species Alexandromys fortis. The sequence goes on from NW_026067990.1 coordinate 1,468,547, forward strand.
TTCAAGGACAGCCTGGTCTACAGAGTTATTCCAGGACAAACATATACAGAGAACCTGTCTCAAAAAATAAAAGAAATAGGGTTAAAATAAAGCTGTACAAAGATGGAAAATACACAGAGAATATTAATACTGTGTGCTATTATGCTCTCTTTGAATTTAATAATTATATAAATTATTTATTTAGGAAAGGTGAAAACTTTCTCTTAGTCTATATATAGCTACAGAATTGTCTTTTATTCAGAGTAATGTTTGGTAGAATTTGAAAAGGAATCTGGATTGGGAGAAGTAAATGGGAGACAACTGAAAGGAATGGATACTCAAAACAATGAAAGTCACAACTGATTTTATTCATTACACAGAAACATTCAGCTTTCTTCTGGAGGTTCAACAGCTATTCCCTCAGATGTTTTTAAACTTACTGTTCAAAATTGGAGACAAGGGCTATTATTCCCTCAGGGGAAAGATCACGTTTTCCTACTGGTTTCACTGTTTAAGTCTAGAAACACCACATAACCTTGTCCCTCCTTAAACAAATCTCATGCCTCTCTCAGTTACCATCCACTAATTTGTAATTTGCTGTAATTTATAAATTCAATGTTCCACTGTTCTTTTTATCTGCTTCAAAGGGGGTGTTATCTATGATCAAATTATTATTATTATTATTTTTTAATTTTAAAAGAGGTAAAGGGCAAAGTCCCCGAGGGAAGCAGTGTGACTGTGACTGCAATTCACTTTGTAAATTACTAATTATCTTGAAAAGAAGCAGAGAGTTTGGTTTAAACAAAAGCAACAAGAAAAATGAACACGTTGTTGTGTGAAGTTATAGGTAGTCATGCATCAAAGTGATCTTTTTGAAAGAAGCATATTAGGATATTGAAGGGCTCTGATGTATTAAAGTGATGGAAACTATGGGTGTCAGCATGAACTTGTGTTAGGAGGAGTGCCACAGAGAGGTATTGTTATTTCAATGTCCACTCAAAGGTTACAGTATAGTGGGAATCAGGGAGGATAGTATGTTGTATTCAACAACTAATGCAAGTTGTCCATACAATTGCTACAACTAATTTAAAGGTTGTCATGCTGTAGGGAATCTTATGTCACCTCACTGACCAAAGAAGAGCTAGTTAATACCTATAAGTCATTTTATCTGGATAAATGATTATATAGTGAACCTTGAAAAACATATCTACTTTTGGTTTTATTATTGATTTTACCCATGGACATATAAGTGAATTTTAAATTAGAGTCCAGTTATTATACTTTGAAGGCATTGATCACAGATTTAGCTAAATATTAATTGGTAAGTCATGAAATAAATGGAATTAAATGTGAATTAAACACAGTTAATAATGGAGCTGAGTTTGAAATGCAAACCCTGTTCTAAATATTCCAAACATAGAAAGAGGAAAATGTCTCCTTGGATTATAAAAACACAAAAATAATATTGCAAAATGTTTGGCTTGAGGTTAACTAAGGAAATATAGCTTAGAATTGAGAACAGACATGCGTTCTGAACTGCAAGAAAAACCAGACTTTTTCCAGTATCCTTAACCACTGTTCAAATAGCTTTTTGTGTAAAGTCATCTAAAAAATTACCACAAAGAACTGTATATATACACTAGGGGAACCATACAAGGTAGCACTATGTTTTTCTAATTTGAATTGTAGTGAAGACAGGAAAATAACATTCTCCTGTTGTAACATGATGGACTGGCTAATTTGTAACACAATTGGGGCCTGCTTGCTGGTGTTTCTGTCCTACCCGGTAACCCACAGCTGGCAAGCCCCAAAGAAAATCACACAGAGATCTCCATAAGTTATAATCTGATTGGCCCATTAGCTCAGATTTCTTTTTTATTTATTTATTTATTAAAGATTTCTGTCTCTTCCCCACCGCCACCTCCCCTTTCCCTCCCTCTCCACCAATCAAGACCCCCTCCCTC
>NW_026067990.1:1472151-1472903 GCF_014885135.2 Alexandromys fortis
CAACATAGTAAAAATGGCAATTCTACCAAAGGCAATTTATAGATTCAATGCAATTCCCATCAAGGTCCCATCAAAAATCTTCACAGATCTTGAGAGGACAATAATCAATTTTATATGAAAAAAAAAAAACGAGGATAGGAAAAACAATCCTATACAATAAAGGATCTTCTGGAGGCATTACCATCCCTGACTTCAAGCTCTATTACAGAGCTACAGTAATGAAAACAGTGTGGTACTGGCATAAAAACAGAGAAGTCGATCAATGGAATCGCAGAGAAGACCTGGAATTTAATCCACAAACCTATGAACACCTCATTTTCAATAAAGGAGCTAGAAGTATACAATGGAAGAAAGAAAGCATCTTCAACAAATGGTGCTGGCAGAACTGGATGTCAACTTGTAGAAGAATGAAAATAGACCTATATCTATCACCTTGTACAAAACTCAAGTCCAAATGGATCAAAGACCTCAATATCAGTCTGAACACACTGAACCTGATAGAGGAGAAAGGGGGAAGTACCCTACAACAGATGGACACAGGAGATTGCCTCCTATGTATAACCCAAGCAGCACAGACAGTAAGGGCCTCATTGAATAAATGGGACCTCCTGAGACTGAGAAGCTTCTGTAAAGCAAAGGACACTGTCACTAAGACAAAAAGGCAACCTACTGACTGGGAGAAGATCTTCACCAACCCCGTAAAAGACAAAGGTCTGATCTCCAAAATATATAGAGAACTCAAGAAACTAGAC
>NW_026067990.1:1474712-1507256 GCF_014885135.2 Alexandromys fortis
ACGGAGGGAGGAGGATCTTGGACTTTCCACAGAGCAGGGAACCCTGACTGCTCTTTGGACTGGAGAGGGAGGGGGAGAGGAGTGGGAGGAGGGGGAGAGGAGTGGGGGGAGAGGGAGAAGGGGGAGGGAAATGGGAGGCTGGGAGGAGGCGGAATTTTTTTTTCTTTTCCTTTTCTCAATATAAAAATATTAAACAAGAAATGGCATGCAGTTGTAGTGGTATTCATTTGTGTTTTAATAAATGCAGTGAAGATAAAAATGTCTCACTCAGATTCTAAAACTAAGTGGTGTGTAGTGTGCTACTGCCAGATGATTACAAACTTACCAAGAAGTTATATGAAGATATAGAGCAAAATCTCTGAAAGAAAGGACAGTTAGTCAACGATCCTAATTGCTGAAGCCAGGAGATGGTTAAACTTCAGTGAAGAGTCATTTTGCTAACTTTTAGATGTATAACAATGAAAAAACTCAAATAAGATGAAATAACTGCTAAACTGAACTCATTCCAAATTGTCAACTCATGAAATGTTATACTCTTAATATATTGTCTTAGATACAGATATGTGTTGTATATTGATAGATTCCCTGGGGCTGAAAATGTGACTTGGGTTCTAGTCTATTTTATAACATATGCAAAGTCATGGCTCAATATCTAGCACTGCATAAATGAATTGTACTGGACTATTAGCATGACCTCAGTACTTCCAGTACTTCAGAAGTAGAAACAGGAGGATTAGAAGTTCAAAGTCAATTACAATGATATCATAAGATACATAAAACCATGTCTCAAAACAAAAATGTATGTTCCTATTTCTATGATTATGTTTTACTTTATAACAGTGACAATCACCTTCTTATACTCTGATTTTGCTGACAATCTAAAGCTGTATGTGCATTGTTTAAGATAAAGCAGATTTGCAGTTTGAATAAATATATCAATATTGTAGAATAAGTGCCAGATTCTGCTTTTATTATACTGAAAATATAAATGAACATAATTTATCAAAAATAAAACAAGGTATGCTAGCTAGTGTGGCACTCAGAAAGTACCATTCTTAATTTTCTGTATTCTTTCTAAGGGTCTAAAAGTTGATTATCATGCATGAGAACCACTTTAGCAGCAAATGTCTACAAAAGTATATAGAACATTATGAACAAATAAATAATTGAAAAAAAAATATTAATTAAACTTATGTCTCCATGGAACTTCTAGCAGTACACACTCAAAAAATTTCATCTTCTCTCTGTAGAATATAAAGTTAAAAATACATAAAAGTCTCCTTTTGCTTTTTGTGCCTAAGGGTACATAATTTACTAGAAGAAATGTTTAAGAAGATTTTAAATTGTGCTGCCAAGTCATTTTCAGAGATTTATAGTTTGCTGCATTTTAGTTCCAAAGGAGGAAAACTTATCTAATGTATAGCTTAAATTTCTAATGTTTACTTTTATCTCTAAGATACATTTTGATGGAAAGATTTCTCTAAAAACTATAAGTTTATTTTTCCATTTACTAGAAATATTGTACTATTAGACTTTAAAAATCAAGTCATCCACAGTAAATAATAATATTACATATCCAACAAATAATAAATAAGATTGAGTGAAGTAATGCTAATACTTAGATCATCTCAACCAAGTTTAGGACACTAAATAAGCTATTTAGAGTTGCATTGTAACTTAGAATTCATCTGTATATGTCATCGTAGCAACTATATATAATTAATTATAAATGAAACCATATTATAAATTATACTCCAGATGCTGGGTGATGTTTATCACTAATTACTCCAGATAATGTAGTCAGGACTTCTGGAAAACCTAGCCTATTATGATATTGCTTTGCTGTATCTATGAAAAAAATGCATCTACTCATTACATTACAATATGTATTCACACATAAGTTCTATATATCAAGAAATCACAGAAGACAACTTTGAAAAGTTCTGGTGAACAAAAATGGAATCATCAGAGATTTCAGACTTTCCTGAAAAATATTTAAGATTACTTTCAGCTAAAAAAATATTTTGATTCCCTTCTATGTGCTAAGCAATATACAGTGTGTCTTCAAGCAACCAACATCATGGCAACTCTGTATAATGTGTTTTAAGTGAAGAAACTGGAGTCTAAAGGAGTAAGTATCCTCTTGTTTAACTCTGGACACATTTATCTATCCTACAACCTGGACTAATCTATTTCTTGAAAAAAATTTCCCCTACATTTATGCTATATTTTTGAGGAAGGGGCATTTCTATGAAAATGAATATGAGTTGATTCTAATAGCTTTCAAGCTATAAATCTAATTGACTTAAGCCAGCAAAGCATGCTTGGAAAACAAAACAGGAAACTTTTTCTCTATAGAAACCTGTGAATATCAATTTGTTCTATATTTAAACTGCATAAATTCCCTCCCCCATTCCATTTTTATCATAAAGAAACCACTGAAGCAAATAAAAATATTAGATATTGATATCTGTTGAACAACAACTTTTAAAAAGTTACATTGTTTTTTTAAGTGTCTAGGGAATATCAAATGTTTATGCCATTAATGAAAGAAATTTGAGCATATTTGTTGAAAGTGCAAGAAAGTCTATACATGTTGAGTACCTTACCAAAATCAAGGTACTTTTTTTTCTCCAGTATGTTTTCTTTATCAAAAAGTAGATTAGTGATTCAGTGAGTATAAAATTACATTAAGTAATCATTCCTAAAGTCATATTGATGAATTCAAAGTAACCAGAATATGGTGCATCCAATAAAATAATTCTGGTGCCTAAGAGATTACTGGGTGTTGCTGCTGCATTAATATGACAGTGATATCCCCATGTATTGTAAGAATAACTACAAAAGATTACTGAATCTGCCAAAAAGTGTCACAATATGGCTGATATCTATGATACCAAATTCTGGATAAAACCTTAACAAGCATTTATACAATATCAATTTGGTTTCACGATCCAACTTAATTCTAGAGGATGATAGAGTTATACTAGGATTGTTTAAAGACATTTGTTGCAATATCCTATTATTGATAAGCACATGGTTCATTTAGGAAGCTTAGCAATGAGACAATAGACAGTAATAAAATGCAGCAACTTATTTCCATACAAAAACCATTGTGCGATGATGAGAAATCAAGGTATCATATATTTCTCCCATATGGAAATGAACGTGATAGTAAAAAGAGTTGCTTTTCAAACTGCTATTATTTCTGCACCCAAACCGCTTATAGTAGAGCTTCCAATTTCAGATGCGAGTTGAAAAAAAAAAAAAAGTAGTTAATAGAACAGATTTTGGAGATCCTGTTACAAAAAGAAGGCAATAAAATAATCCTTTCTTTTTAGTGCTTTATTTTCAGTCACTTGATACACTTAGGTTTCAGTTTGCTGATTCTAAAGAGAAATCACTGCATTATAGCTGACTTTGTCTAAAAAACAGTAAAAAATCTGTTTTTTGAGTTTGTTATTGTTAGGAATATATAGCTTTTTGGCATTCAAGTAACTCTTTTTGCTGTTTTTATTGATTTTTATTGAGTTCAACATTTTTCTCTGCTCCTGTCCCTGCCTCTCCCCTCCCCCATTAACCCTCCCCCAAGGTCCCAATGCTCCCAATTTACTCAGGAGATCTTCTCTTTTTCTACTGTATACTTCCCATGTAGATTAGATCTATGTAAGTCTCTCTTAATGTACTTATTGTTGTCTAAATTCTCTGGGATTGTGGTTTGTAGGCTGGTTTTCTTTGCTTTATGTTTTAAAACCACCTATGAGTGAGTACATGTGATATTTGTCTTTCTGTGTCTAGGTTAACTCACTCAAAATAATGTTTTCTAGCTCCACCTCCAAAATATAGAAAGAATTCAAGAAATTGGTCACCAAAAGAACACATAATCCAATAAAAAAATGGAGTACAGACAGAAACAGGAACTCTCAACAGAAGAATATAAAATGTCTGAAAGACACTTAAGGAATTTTCAACATACTTAGTCATCAGAGAAATGGAAACCAAAACAACTCTGAGATTCCATCTTACACCTGTAAAAATGGCCAAGATCAAAAACACTGTTGAAAGCTTATGCTGGAGAGGTGGTGGGGAAAAGAGAATATTTCTGCATTGCTGATGGGAATGCAAACTGGTAAAACCCGGTTGGAAGTCAATGTGGTGATTTCTCAGAAAATTTGGAAACAACTTTCCCCAAGACCCAGTAATACCGCTTTTGGGTATATATCCAAAGGATGCTCAATTGAGCCACAAGGACATGTGCTCAACTTTGTTCATAGCAGCTTTGTTTGTCATAGCCAGAACCTGGAAGCAACCGAAATGCCCCTAGACCAAAGAATGGATAAGGAAAATGTGGTATATTTACACAATGGAGTACTACACAAGAGAAAAAAATAATGACATCTTGAAATTTGACATATCTCTTTCTTAAAGGGAGAATGATAACACTGGTATTTTGATGATGAAAATGATCTCACAAAAGAAATTCACTTCATTTGGTATTGTAATAAAAACTAAATGCTAGGGGTTTGCCTTGTTATCTTTGTTCTCTGGAATTGTGAATTGTAGGCTGGTTATCCTTTGCTTTATGCCTAATATCAACCTAAGAGTGTAATATGAGTCCTCTTGTTTCTTCCTGGCTGCCCAGAACAGAAATAACAATACAGAAACTATACTTTACTATACTGTTTGACCAATAGCTTAAGTGTATTTCTGGCTGACTCAAATCTTAGGTTAATCCATCTCCATTAATCTGTGCATTGCCATGAGGCTGCAGTTAACCAGGTAATCTTCCGGCATCTGTCTCTGGCAGGGCTACATGGCTTCTCACTCCTCTCTGCCTTCATTTTCCCAGCATGCAGTTTAATTTTCCCTGCCTTTCTCTATTTTGCCCTGCATAGGCCCAAGACAATTTCTTTATTAACCAGTGGAATTCACAGCATACAGAGAGGAATCTCATATCACCTCCCTTTTCCTGCTAAACTAAAATGGAATGTTTTAACTTTAGCCTAGTAAATTACATATAACAAGACAGGTATCATGAAAGAATTATAGTTAAAATATTTATATCTACTTTATCTTTAATCATAACTAAGGAAAAATATAGTTATAAATACCTATTCTTCAATTCCATCAAATACTCCAGAAGGATATAATATTACCTAAGTAAAAAGGACGTGCTTTGTAGGCAACTTCCAAAACTCTAGATTTGACAGAGACATTGTGCTACCTAGATAGTCACCCAAAATTCTTGTGTATCATTGGAGTATTTGTCTTCAGCCTACAGGCCCATAGTATCTGGCAGACTTTTCCATGAAGCAGGAAATTTGAAGATGTGTTCTGCCTTATAATGCCAAAGTCCTTCTTCTGTGTCCTGCAGAATGTCTGGCAGACTCTTTTGTGTAGCAGAAACCCCAAAGGACCAGCTCAGCTTCAGGCAAGTTCAGCAGTCATTTATCTATGGGTCCTTCATGAACAGTTCATACAGCATAGCATCAAACAGTACAGGCAAGAGTAGATTCTTGCCCAAATGGCTAACAAGCTCTATAAGGAGCCTCTTTGATGCCCATTAACCTCTTGAAGTAGATTGGTGATGCCAGGAGCAGATGTATCTCATTGTGTTGAAAAGTCCTAAGTTTTACAAACATTTTAATGTCATATTCTGAAGGTCTCTGAAAAAAATTTGAAAAATACCTATCTACCTGAAATAAATTTCTATATATCCAGTAAAACTAACTAACATGACTATTATAGATGATTATCTATTAACCTGAATTTCTCAATTATACATTATATTTTTAAATGAGCTGCACAAACAAAATACCTTAATCAAGAGCGGAAAAACACATACAAGAAAATTAACCTTAAATTTGTGTCAATAGAGCAAGATCCATACCAACACAAATCTCTATATCATATCCTTGATTAAATGTAAACAAATATTTATAAACAATCATTTAAGAAATTTGGGCTTAATTCTTTCCAAACTGCTTCCTGCTTTTTGTTGGGTGAAGTAAATATTTTTGGTCTGTGTGGGGGTGTTTACAGCAAAATTTCAGTGGGTCTTGGTCCATCAAACCACATTAGTCTGGAAGCAATCCAGAATTTCTCATCCTCTGTGGAAACAACAAAGAAGAACATCTTTTCCAAAGCCACAAAACCTTAGCCCCAAATTTTGAAGTCAATATACCTTTATGTTAGTTTATTTAAGCAGCCAGTACAATGAAATGTCTCTCTGTATAAAGCTTCTTCACAGTCAAAAATTTCCAATAAAACACAATAATAGATATAATTCATACTCTCTGTGTATTTTCCATCTTCGCATGGTTTATTTTTCTTTATTCATATCACTTTTTCTACAAGTGTACTCTATCTCTTTAAATACTTAGTTTTTTTAAAATGCCATTTACTTCTTTTTTATAATACTCTATACTCATTTTTTCTCTCTCCCAAGCCTTTGTACATTTTTAAAAAACACACTGTGTCTCATTTATAGGTCTTTTAAGTTTGAATGTTATTATAGTTTATCTGTAATCCTTTTCTGATCAGGACAGCTTCTTAAAATGCTAGGTGCTTCTTAAAATCCTACACAGCAGTCTTGATAGGGCAAACACATCTTTGCCTGCTTGCTCCACCCAGTCAAACATGGTGAAAATATATTCATTGCCTCTGAGACTACTGGGTGGGAGCCACACTCACCATTTTATTTTATTCTTTTAAAGATTTATTTATTTATTACATATACAACATTCTGCCTCCATGTATACCTGCATCCCAGAAGAGGACTCTAGATCTCACTACAGATGGTTGTGAGCCACCATGTGGTTGCTGGGAATTGAACTCAGGACCTCTAGAAGAGCAGTCAGTGCTCTTAACCATTGAGCCATCTCCCCAGCCCCACACTCACCATTTTAACTCTGAAAAGAAGTGTGCAGCACATAAATCCCTTTCATCTTTGTAATAGCTGATCTGCCGTGCAGCACACTGCACACCCTGGAAATATCTCTGTGTATGGTAACAGGAATCTACATGCTCTCCTGCTTGTACACACCTAGTAGACCTGATTCTGGTATCTGTGCCAGCAGGCAGTGCTGAGTTGTGGGCATGGCCTCAGCTTCTTTCCTCCTGACCCTGAGTGGGCATGCAAACACCTGGGCCTGCAAAAGCCTTTTAACCATTCAAGTGCTTAGCCTCCTGAAAGAGCCACAGCAGTTTGTGCTGCCATTTTGAAACTGAGTGTGGGGATTTTTTTTTTTTTTTTGCTTTTGGCTTTTTTTTTTTTGCTACTGCTGAATCAGGAAGACCTCTCTTAAAGGAGTTGCAGCATGCTGCGACCAAGCAGAGCCCTTAAAAAAAAAAAAAAGTGGCTAAACTTTTTTTTTTTTTTTTAGTGTCTAGAGTTCCTTTCAAAACCCTCTTTGGTTTTATGTGGATTTAGCTTATGAGCCTGCTTGTTTGTTCCTGGCTGCCCAGAATTAAAATTATCACACAGAAATCATACTATTTGCAATACAATAGCTTAAGTGTATTTCTGGCTAATTCATGTCTTAAATGAACCCATCTCCATTAATCTGCATATTGCCATGAGGTTTTGGCTTACTGGATAATGTTCCAAGGTCTGTCTCCAGTAGGGCTCCATGGCTTCTCACTCCTCTCTGCCTTCTTCTTCCCAGCATTCAATTTAGATTTCCCTGCCTAGCTCTAATATGCCCTGCATAGGCCCCAAACAGTTTCTTTATTCACCAATGGTATTCAGAGAATACAGAGGGAAATCCCACATCATATGAGTGAGCACAACTGTGTTTATCTTTCTGGGTCTGGGTTACCTCAGTCAGAATGGTTTTTTCCTGCTTCCATCCATTTGGCTTCAAATTTCAAGATGTCATTGCTTTTTGCCACTGAGTAGTACTCAGTTTGAGCAAATGTACCATATTTTCTTTATCCAGTCTTCAGGTGAGGGGCATCTAGGTTGTTTGCAAATTTTGTTCACTCTCTCTACATCTGCTCAATATAGTACTCAAAGTTCTAGTTAGAACAATAATACAATAAAGGAGATCAGGGTGATACAATTGGGAAAGGGAGAAGTTAAAATTTGGCTATTTTGCAGATGGTATGATAGTATATATAAGTGACCCCAAAAATTCTGCCTGGAAACTTCCACAGCTGATAAACACCTTCACTAATGTAGCAGGATACAAGGTTAACAAAAAATTAGTGACCCTACTATATAAAATGATAAATGGGTAAAGAAAGAAATGAGAGAAACATCATCCTATACATTCAGCTTGAACCCCAATTTTAGTCTCTAAGATTTTTTAATTGCGCTTCAGTATTTTGGGAGTAACATGAACCAAACACATTAAAGAAATGTATGATAAGAACTTTAAGTCTTTGGGGAAAAAATTGAAGAAGGTATCAGAAAATAGAAATATATCCAACACTCTTGGATAGGTACGATTGACATAGTAACAATGGCAATCTTATCAAAAGTAAACACAGATCTCCCATTTTGTAATCCTCTCTAGTTCTGGGACTAAAGGCATGCACAACTGAGATTAAAGGCACACACTTCCTGGTTTCAATGGCAAAGAGTGTGCTACTGAAATTAAAGGTGTGTGTCACCACTGCCTGGTTGTAAAGCTGAACAGTGTGGTTGTTTTAGTCTCCCAATCACCAGGATTTATTTAACACTATGACCTTACTTAAAACAATACATATGTATATTACTTTAAATGAAGCTTCTCACTTTAGTTGATAATGCTCCATGAAGACTCAGATTAACTAACAAGAATCCCACTGCCAGGCAATGAAAACCTACTTAAGAGTTGTTGGTCATTGGAGTATTAGAAATACTCAAAACAATATTAAAAATTTCCATTGTCCTTGATTGACTTTCAAACCCTAAAGATAAGACCATATTGCTGAAGACCCATGCACTTGGAACATAAGACTAGGAAGAATTCAGCTATGATGACATGACATAAATCACAAAAGAATCCCACACCAGTTCAGAATTATGAATAATAAAAGGGTTACTTATTTAAGGGGAAAACTTACAGATCATTGTCCTAGACAAGAGTCCTCTGAACAAAAAGGAACAGAGTTTAGCATCTGGAACTAGGAGCCAGAAGCAAGAGAGCAAGCACACTTTTACCACTGTTTTTAGAGTATAAGACTCCATGAACAAGTGGACTGGTATCTTAAAGGATATTGGCTGAAGGAGTAGAATGTGTTACCGCAGCAACTCCCTCTTTTACTTAAATAAGAGAGTTCCAAACCCAACGCAAAGTTATATACACTAGGAACAGATCAAATATAATTAGAATTACAGCCAACATAAAAATATTAAACAAGGAATGTGTGCTATATGTTTTAATAAACATTCTATCCCATGGAGACCAAGTCTTGAATAAGAAATGGCTTGGCTAGATCATAAGACTACAGTAATTATGACTATCTAAACTTTAACCCAAATGTATGTCTGAGAAGGGAGATGGTATTACTTGAACAGGAAGAAAATACAAGCAAGTAGCTTCCAAAGTGAGCAATATATGACAGAGATAATTAGCTACCTTGGCAATCGCCCAAAGTCTCATTTTGCAACATTGAAGCAACCAACTTTGGCTAAAGCATAGCATAACTGAGATAATTTTCAGAGTCAGGATTTTTTTTTCAAAACTGTCTTACCCTGTCTTGGCAAGATTTGATAGTCCTGTTTATCCATTTCCAGATATCCTGTAACTTGTCAATGGTTGAGGCATTGTCAGTTCCTTACAAAAGGCCAGCTTTGCCAAGAAGAAAACAAGCTCCAAGTGGAGTGTCTTAAGTGCTCAGCATTCTCTCAAAAATAGATTGGTGCTGTCAGAAGCAATCATGTCTAATGTCAACAGAACCCTAAATTATTTAAATGCCATGTTCCACAGATCCTTGAAGTGGTTAAAGATTACTTATCCAGATACAATGCAATCTCTGTGTATCTAAAAATCTTAATTCATCTGACTGTATTTACAACAAACACGAACAACTATTGATCTATAATAATGAATGCCTGTATAACTTTAAGACTAAAATGCCATGTCAGAATATTAAATAATCTGTATACAAATGTGCAACAAATGAAGACAGTGACCTCAAGATGTAAACAATCTATAAGTATCTTGACCAGAAGTAGAAATAATATATAATGCAATATGAAAATATATACAAAAAGGTGTACCAATATATAAAATGTCCTAATCTGATATAAAGACATGCATATACACAATCTGACAAAATAACTTTGCATATTTATACAATGGTAAACAAAAGTAACAAATATAATTTGAACTTGTATCAATATACAAAATCTCTACCAATGTAAATTATCCATAAATGACAGCTCACAAGTATTCATTCTATTACCCACTATTACTATCCTTGTTTTTTCAACAAACATAGTTTTCACCCCAACCCTCTATCTAGTACAAGAAACAATTAACAACTACTAAACAGTGTTCCCAACATTATGGACAAACTATTTTGAGGTAGGGGGGCATTGTCTTCTAGAATTGTTTCCTACTGTAATGGGGGCCATATTCTCTTAATGGGATCCTGCAAAAGTAAAGTGATGGTTAAGTGTCTAATATAGTTGCAAACAATTTGCGAGCAGTCAATAGTTTTTTTTTGTTGTTGTTGTTTCAAAGTTCTTATTTGTAGTTCTAGGCAGAATGTCATGAGAAGGTGCCCCATTTCAGAATGTAGTACCTAAAAAAGCAGTCTTATAGTAGTGCTGTCAGCATCACAATGTCATCTCAACTAGGCAGAGTTGTTGCTGTGGGGCCCCATCTTCTTCCTGGTAACTTCAAAGATTACTGTAGGAAATCTATTGTTCATCATAGAAAACTTAAATCTCATTCATATAAATATACATTCAATAAAGAATATGATATAGACAAAATAGCATGGAGAAAGAAAAATTTTTCCTTAAGTCTTCTTTCTGTCCCATACCAGATGGCTCCCAATATGAAACAGAAACTCTGAATGTTCCTTTTAACAACATGCTTGGATTTAGAGAAGTACAGAGCCACTGTCTAACTCTAAAACCAGCTGAATATATATATATATATATATATATATATATATATGTAGCCCATAAATCATGATTATGATGATTTGTTGATAAAATCTTTACCCAAACCTCAGTTTATCTACACTATTTTTCTATAACATTTTATTTTATTTTTTTACTTTTGCAGTACAAGTTTAGGTCACTGTTCCATTTGAATCACTTATTTGTATGGTTGTGCACATGTATTTGTGAAAACATTGAATCATTGTCTATCTTCAAATTTTGGTTGCTCTAGTCTATCATATTTAAGGTGACAAATAACCCCAATACTATATGTTGAAAAATTTCAACTTTATCTATTATGTTGCCATTGTTTCTTTCTCAACTAACAGCTAAATATATTTGTGTCTTTTCTATTTTGGAACACTGCCTCTTTTATAAAAGATTTATTCTATTATATTTTGGGAGTTATATCCATTTTTTAATTTATGACTTTTATATTTTGAAATTACAATTATACCATTTCCCAAATTTTTGTCCAACGTTGTAGACTAAAATCCACTTAAAAGGAATTATAGACACAGAAATATAAGTTTAAAACAGCTTCTTGCTATTTGCTGGCAGTGTGCCTCAGTTTTTTTAAGAGAGGTCTTCCTGACTCAGTGGTAGCAGAATAAAAGCCACACCAATTTAAAATGCTAACTTCTGGGCCATGATGCCAGCATGACCTCTGGCTCTTTAAAGAGGCTGAAAATTTAAATGTGGTTTGTAAGCAGTATGTTAGAAACTGCTTAATGGCTCAACAGAGATTTACTGCATACTTGAAACTGGGGTAATGTGCACAGGTTTTAGAGGTTGTGAACGGACTTCCACTATATTGGACTGTGCAGAGAAAGGAGGCAGGACCATTTATATCCTAGCAATGTTGCAGCTTAAAATTTTAAGAAGCACTAAGCATTTTACAAATCTGTTCTTGTCAGTAAGAATTACAGATACACAATAAGACAGATTCATACATAGAAAACTTCTAAATGTTTCACAGTATGTTTAAAAATGTATGTAGGCTTGGGAGAAAGAAGATAATAAGAAGAGAGACTCATAAAAGAAAGTAAATGGTTTAAAAAAAAAACAAAGTCTTTAAAAGAGAGAGAGTACAGATAATCACAGATTAAAGGGGTAAAGAAAAAATAAGCCATGTAAAGATGGAAAATGGAGAGTCGGTGTTATGTTTATTATTGTGTTTTCTTTGGATATTTTGAGTGCAAAGGAGCTAAGTATTGAGAGACATTTTATTGTATAGGCAGCTAAGCTAAACCAGCATGTACATTGTAAAGGTATCTTGACTTCAGAATTTGAGTCTAAGGATATGTTACTTTGGAAAAGAAATTCTGCTTTTGTTTCCAAAGAGGACGAGAACCTGTGGATTTGTTCCAGACCAATATGATTTAATGGACCAAGATCCCCCAAAAGTTTGCTGTGAACACCACAAAAAATTTCTTCTCAAAAAAAAAAAAAACAGCAGGAAGCAGTTTGGAGAATAACTAGGCCCATATTCCGAAATATTGTCTATAAATGTTTGTTTACATTTAAAGGGAGATATTTTATAGGAGTTTTCATAAGTATGGATTTTGGTTTATTGATACATATTTAAGGTCACTTTTATTATACTTATATATGTATATTTCTTCTCTTGATTAAGGCATTGTGTTTGTGCAGCTCATTTAAAAATGCAATATATAATTAAGAAATATAGGTTAATAGATAATCATCTATAATAGTCGAGCTTATAGTCATGTTAGTTCAATTTTCTAGATAAAAAGAGATGTATTCCAGATGGATAGGGATTTTTCAAATCTTTTAATTCTTCAGAATCTGGCCTTTAAAATGTTTTATGAATTTAGGACTTTTCATGGAATGAGAGACATCTGCTCCTGGCAGCACCAAGCTACTTCATGAGTAGAATGGGCAATGAAGAGTCTCTTTATGGAGTTTGCTTAGCCATTTGTACAAGAAAATGCTCTTGCCTGAACTGTTTGATGAACTGTTCATGCAGGACCCATACAGAAATGACTGCTGCACTTGCCTAAAGGTGAGATTATTCTTTGGGGTTCCTGCTTCATCAAAGAGGCTGCCAGACATTCTGAAGGATACAGAAGAAAGTAACTGACAACTGATTATACTGGCAGAATTGTCTTTGAAATTTTCTGCTTCATGAAAAAGTCTGCTGGATACTATGGGCCTATAGGCTGAAGATGGATGCTTCAATGGTACAGAAAAACTTTGGGTGACTGTCTAGGTAGCAAGATGTCTCTGACAATTCTAGAGTTTTGGAAGTATTTTATAATGTATTTCCTGTTTACTTAGGCAATATCATATTCTTCTGGAGTCTTTGATGGAGTTGAGGAATAGATAGTAATAATATAGTTTTCCTTAATTATGATAAAATGTAAAATAGATATAAATATTGTAACTCATTTTTGCTTGATATTAATGATAAAGCCTTCCTTTTTACTTAAACAGAAAAGATAAGGTGATGTGGGATTTCCCTCTATATGTTGTGAATACCCTTGGTGAATAAAAAAAACTGTCTTGGCCTGCTGATAGGGCAAAACTCAGTAAGCAGGAAAAGCTAAACTGAATACTGGGAAAAAGGAGGTAGAGTCAGGAGAAGCCATGTAGCTCCACAAGAGGCAGATGGCAGATGCAATTTTACCCAGTAAACTGCAGCCACCTGGTGATACAGATTACTATAAATGCTTTAAATTAAGATGTAAGAGTTAGCCTAAAAGTAGCTAGAGCTAATTGGCTAAGCAGTATTTTAAATAATATAGTTTCTGTGTGTTTATTTTGGAGCTGAGCAGCCCAGAACAAACACTGACTTCTCTTCCAATATGTTAGATTTAAGATGGCAAATAACCCCAGTATGATTTGTTAAAAGATTTCAACTTCATCTATTATGTTGCCATTGTTTCTTTGTCAAATAATAGCTAAATATATTTATGTATTTCTATTTTGGAACACTGCCTTTTTATAAAAGATTTATTCTATTGTACTCTGGGGGCTGTATCCATTTTTTATTGATGATTTATATTTTGAAATTATAAATATATCATTTCCTCTTCACTTTTGACCCATATGCCCATTCCTACTCTTGTTTTTTCCAATTTATGGCCCATTTTTCATTATTAGTTTTTACATTTATATATAATCTGTTTTGTCTAATATAATGTTGCTTGCATGTATGTTTCCAGGGATGAACATTTGTCATTAGGCTTTCCCCTGCTCATGTTAGTATGTCTATTAATGCTGTTCAGCTCAAGTTTAGGCAGTTATGCTAGTGAGGCTTTCTGGGTACAGCTTCTAACATTGCTAGGAAGAAGAATCTCAATGAAAACAATCTGACCCTCTGAATCTTACAATACTCCACAATGATCCTGGAACTGTGGGCCCAGGAGTTGTTTCCTAGATATATCTTTTGGGACTCAGCAATACAACTCAGCATTATAATTGGCTGTGGTTTTCTATAATGGTCTCTATCTGTTAAAAGGGAGTTTCCATGATGCAAGGAGAGGATGAGTATTGAGAATCTAGTCAGGAATTATAAAGGTTTAGTAAAATGTTGATTGTAGATTTTCCTCAAAAATCCATGACTTCATTAGCCTTAGGCATTTAGTTACTTAATTATGTATGTTGGATCTTTTCTGCATTTGTATGTATGTGCAAGTGAGAGAGGGTGCCCAGAGAGGACAGAAGAGGACATCAGATCTCCAGGATCTAGAGACACAGGAATTTATGATCTACTTGACATGAGTGCTTGAAACCAAGCATAGCTCCTCTTCAATAATAGTATATGCTTTTAATCCCTGAGTCACTTATCAAGTTCCTGGAGGTATTATTTTTTTCTAGTGATCTTTGAATTTACTGTTACCATTATTACATTTTCAGTCTTTTGGCTTAATTTTTGTTCAATTTTGAGGGTTTTTTGTCCTTTTGGCCATCTGAAATTATTTTTTTGCCAAGGAAATTAATAGAACTGGGAAAAATTATATCTTGTGAGGGAACCTAGGCACATAAAGAAAAATGTTGCATCTTTTCCCTTATTGATGATGGTAAGGTTTGAAACTTCCGGTATATGTATTTCATTTAGAATTGCTATAGAGAACAATGAATTATTAAGGCCTCAAAGTGTATGTGTGTGTGTATTATCATAGGAGATGGGTAACAAGGGTGATGAAGCAAAAATGCAGTGATATAAAGTGGTAAAGGGGAATTGTGGGACAGCAAAGATTAAATAGGGTGAGGGATGGAGTGGTACCTAACAATAAAGAAGTTTAAAAAAATATCAAAATCACTACTACAGAAATCACCTTTAAAATATGCACATAAGTGTATAAGGACTTTAAATAGAATTATCTTATAATGGTGTGAAAAATATTATTACCAAACATTGGTTTCAGCATAGAGTTCCCTCTTTTGAAGTTTTTTGGCAGCACAGTTTTGTAGAATCCCCAACATTTTAAGCAATTTCCAGTGTTTTTGGTTACTCTGCAAAACTTGATGGTAAAAACATATTGCTAAAGACACTGTACACTTGCATTATGGAATATGGAAACCTCAAATCTGGTACTTCCTAGGAAACTTTATTCTTGCTGAGTAGTTTTCTCAGTGCTAGAAGGTACTATACACGTTACTGGAGAAGAAAAGTAATCATGAGTCCTACCGAGAGGTGAATTCTGAAATGTATGACAATGTATGGCCTGGCAAAAAAATGCCCAGTAGAGAAATAAGGGCACAAATGTCATGAGCAACCAGCCACTTGCTGATTGGATTAAAGCCTTGATCTACAAGATGAAATCCATACCTGGCATCATTATTACCACATAGAATCAATGATTATGCAGGTAAAAGTGCCTAAAGCAGTGCCTACTACTATTGTTCCGTTAAGTGGATATACTACTAAAATGATTCCTAATGACATACTGATAGGTCCATAGAGAAAACCATTTTCAACTCTTATCAGAACAGCTTCTTTATACATTAGATGATGACTAACATAACGGCCTATAATTGTTCAAGTTACAGAGACTAAGATAGCAGAGAGATCATCCCTAATGAAACATATCTACCATAACCCCCTCACAGCTCTCAGAGATCATTTACTAGGTAATAAGTAAAAGAATATAAAGTCAGAGTCAATGAATGGTTACAAAGAAACAGTTTTCCCTGCACAGCATGAGAGTTGTACAAATGAGCTCTGCAGTTGTGACAGCATGTACAAACCACATGAAAGCACCAACCAGACTATATCTCAATATGGAGATGGTAGGTGGTGGAAGTTCCATCCCTACCTGAGTAGTACTGGTGAATGAGAGCTGATAAGCGAGGGAGGGTCTGTTTTCCTTAACAATGTGAATGTCAGCAGTTCAACCATGCTCCAGTGGACAGCCACACACATGAGTATGTGGGTAGCACAATTTTGATTCCATGGGTTTTAGAAAGAAAATGAAGGCAGACAGCTGATTGTTTATAGAAGTTGGTTGTGGAATATTTGGAAAAGGAATTATATAAAATACTCAATTAATGAAGAATAATTTAAAAAAAATAAAAGAGGTTGAAACAGAGCTTCCCTTTATGGGTAATACTATTCCCAGAAACCATATGCATTATTGAAAGAAATCTCAGTGGCAAGTATAGGAGACCTATTTGTGAGTTTATGGCAAAAAAATGCCTCAAAGGACCTAAAACATATATGCTAGTGACATCATTTTTGGTTGTTGATCAAGATGAACAGACATGACCCTATTGCTGTGCTCCCCACATATTCTGATTATAGTACACAAATCAAAAAGTAGCAGAACTGACAATCCCTCAGAGATGACTGATATTCACAAAGCCAGGAGGTGTAATGGTAATATAAGCTTCTGAAGGGGAAATCTCATCAACAGTCTCATACAATGTAGACAATACATACCACTATAGTGACATACCAGGAAAGATGTTCAATTGATAAACAGTGGCATGACAATTTTGAGAATAAATACCCACTTTGTGATTGGACTTAGGTCTCATTACACTTGAAAAATACACTCTTAACACATTCAAAAGCCTATGCCTGGGAAAAGAATGGTCCCAATGAGGAAATATACTACTATTGTTTCTCTAAATAAATCTGTATCAAATTAACTACTACTTACACCTATACCCATATACAAAGGTTGCTTTCAGCCAGAGTCAGAGAAGCTGCTTTCTTTCTCCAAGCTCTCCTGGCTGTCTTTGTTCTGTCTCTGTATCCTAGACAAACATTGAACTTGAGATTCTCTTGCCTCATCCTACCAACCAGCAGGTTGACATATCTATTCTGCCAAGCTTAGATTTTTCTCTATATACTTTTACCCATTTTTCTCTACTTCTCATCATTTCTTAGTACTTTTATATTGCTTTTGATCTAATTTTATTAAAATGAAAACAAAAGTCCAAGTGGTCATTGTTTCATAGGTCATTGATAATTATTTTCACACTATCAGTCTAATCGCCCTATATTAAGAAAATATAAGGTCTGTTTTTAATGCAAACACTAAATTAATGAGAGTCATTTATTTTGTTAAAGGGAAAATCAAAGATTATCTTCCATTCTTCCATGTTTTTCCTATGTCACAATTTTGAGATATTTTCCCTAAGAATTTATTAGTTTTTTTTAACTGTACTATTGATCTCAGTGAGATGGTTTAGGGATTCATTTATAGGACTGCTAACCTGAGTTCAGTACTCTGAATCTGTATGGTGGAGGGGGAGAACTAATTCGTGAAAGTTATGCTTTGATTTTCACATATAGCTCACAGCATGTGTGCTTGCAGTCTGATACAAAAGCGAGTGCAGGCGTATTCACACATGAACACACAGACATTAACAAGCACAATAAGTAAATTCCATTAGCTGAATGTTTGAATGTATACCAGACTGTCCTTGAATTTTCAAAGATATTCTTGGTTCTGCTTTTGTATAATGGAAATTTAATTTTTATTACTAATTGTTCACAGAACTTACATACAACATTTGTCTATGAATACATTATAACAATTTTGTAAACATCTACATTGATTTTAAAAGGGTAAAATAAAATAGATATAAATATAAAAACAACTTCAGGATTCAACACTACTGCCTGTGTGTATGCCATTTTTATCAATTAGCAATTAAAATACTGAAAGTTAAGATGTTCAGTTGCATATTATTGACAGATATCTCTTGTATGTTGGAGGAGCTACTTGTTAGTCCCGGCTGCCCAGAACCAAAGTAACCACACAGAAAATATTATTTAAATCACTGTTTGGCCCATTGGGTCTAGCTTCTCATTTGTTAACTCTTACATATTACTTTAACCCATTTCTATTAATCTGTATATTATCACAAGGTCGTGGCCTACCAGCAAAGTTTCAGTATGTCTGGTGGTGGGTGCATGGTGTCTCCCTCTCTGCCTTCCTTCTCCCAGCTTTCAATCCAGTTTTCCTCACCTCACTATGTTCTGCCTTATCAACAGACCAAGGCAATTTCTTGATTTATTTACCAATAAAAGCAACACATAGACAGAAGGACCTCCCATACCACTTGTCTTTATGTGTCTGAGTCAAGATTTTGTTTTTGGTTGGTGGTTTGGTTTTAAAATAATTAAGGAATTACGTCTTAATTAACTAGGAGTGTGGTGAATGAAATTGAGTAAGAAAATAATTGCCTCACAAAATAAGGACTGGAATTCTTGCTTGATCTGAAAGTTACAGGGATATCTAAGAAGCTGGTAACAATAAAAGAATGAATGGAGTACATCCAAAAATAATAATTGTTTTTTTTTTTCTCTTTTGGGGATCTCATTTCCCTCTGTGGTTGAAGTTGAATTCCAGAATATTATGTTTGGTGATATGTATTACTCAAACTTCACTTATTTAGATGTTAATCTAACCTATAACTTTAACAGCAGCATTTAGAATGTCAGAGTATCTTGACTTTGTCAAATGGATGTATTTAATTTACCATGAAACTAAGTTTGAAGGATTAATAAAATAACCTCAGATTATTTGTTTATTGAATTTCTTATATATAAGCCTTTAATTTTTTGACCTCACATGAAATGAGTTAATCTAATGTGCATCTTCACTTGGACTGTGACAGGGTATCTCCCACCCAGGAGAGGAAGAGGAAAAAAGACACAAGTTGAAGCTGTCTGTGGTTAGAATCTGAACTGATCAGTTCTCTTTCACACACATGTGTATGAATAGAATACATAGAGACACCATTTTTCTGGGCTTTATATTCTACTCTTTTCTCATTATACATAAGGCTCAACTGAATTCAAATAATATGTGTTTGGAGGTACAGTAAATAGCATATAATGAACAGTCCTGGAATGGTCTAAAAGCTATATATAAGTCATATTCACCTTGAAACTTTAAAACTATAGACACAATTTTTCTTCCCTATTAGTGTTGCTGTTGTTAATTTCTTGCTTCTTCTAGATGTAGGCTAGGAAAACAACATAATTTTGAAAGCACATAAAAAATCCCTACTTTTTTCTCTCTTGTGTAAACAAGGATTATGATAACATGTTATAACTTTAATGTTTGTTCAAATTTACTTTCTTACCAACAGTGTGAAAATATAATGCATTATGTGTGAAAACAAAAGGCTACCGTTAGTCTTTTTGATATTAATGAATATAAATACATTGGAAGCTTATTCCAAGTGATACTTCCCTGTGATTTTTATATTTCCCATCTTTAGATATACTTGATGACCATATTTATATTTTTTTTCTGGAAACATGTCAATTTCAATCCTCTGTCAATTTTTCAATATTTGAGAAGAGGGGTTTTACTGTAGTATTATATGAGTTTTTTAAAAGTTTGTTTATCAAAAATATCATATATAGTCTCCATAAGTACATAGAACACTTTTCATTTTGTTGAAATTTTTTAGCTTATTGTAGCAAGTATTTTATGACTTGCTAGGATAGAATAGAATTCTTTTGTGTTATGAGCTCTGCTTCATTCAGAAGTGAAGGCATTTATATACAAATAAATGTACTAAATTAAGATATAGATCAAATGTTAAAGTAGCAATAAAATAAGAACTGATTAATGATAAGAATAAGGTTTTCTCACCGTGACCCAAGTTTAGAAAAAAATAGAAAATACTGTGACTTGCCTGTAAACTGAAATCTATTCTAGAAAAAAAAAATAATGATGTAGAAAGCAAGTCAGATAAGAGACTTTCTCAGGAAGAAAACATTGTGATTCAAGGGCTTGAGAATATACTGCTGAATTATTGGCTATTTAGTAACTTTTTGGGTCACAGCATAGTGAAGAAACATAATTTTCCTGATTATTAGAGAATCTTGAACACCTGTTTTGAGCTCTCCAAATTGTCACTTACTACCTACAGTGTTCCTTTGCAAAGAAACCTTGCCATAAGGTGATTGCTTTTATGTAAAGGAGTAATGAAAATGAGGTAGGCATGTCTGACAAGAGACATATCACAAGGTATTATGACTCCTGCCCTGGGGAATGTATAATCCATCATATAGGTGAGGAGGAGTGAAAAAGAAAGACTGCGGATATGAAGTTGACAAAAGTCAAATATGATTTCCTGAATATTGATTTTCAACATTATGTGAGCCAAAGGTAATGTGAACTAGACCTAGAGGTAAGAGTTCCAGTATGGAGATACAGGGGAGTAACTGCTAAGCAAGTGAGCTAGAGCCAGAGACCGCTGAGTATCTGGACATGAACCAGGAACCTTCAAGGGAGTAGACCTAAGACAGGACCCCTGTGGGACTGGGTATGACTCTAGGACCTCCCAGGAACTAGGCGTGAGCCAGGCCTCTGCTAGTCTGGGCATGAATCTGGGACCGCCGAAGGAAGAGGCAGGAAGCAGAGATCTCTGTGGGGCCAAGCAAGAGTCTGCGACCTCAGAGGGTGTAGGCCAGAGCCAGGACTTCTGTGGGTTTAGGCATTGCTCTGGAACATCAAACGGAATAGACAGAAACCTGGAACATCTGCAGGTCCGAGCATGAGTCTGGGAACTCTGAGGGAATAAGTCTGAGCCAGGTCCACTGATATTGTTGGTGCACCCAATCCTGGAAACTTCGAGACAGTATACTGGAGCCAGAGACCTTTACAGGATCATCTCCAAGCCAAGGACCTCAACAGGATTGGATCCAGACCAGGATTTATACAAACAGATCAAAGCCAGTAACCTAGGCTGAAGTAGGCCTGATACACTCCACTTTGGGCCACAGCAGGATTGAGGCAACAAATTCCACAGAAGTGGGACTTAACCAGCTACCTAGGACAGAGTAGACATGAGAAAGCCAGCTCCACAGAAGCAAAATCCAGGAGCAAACCCATTCCTGGGAGCCAATGTAGTCCAGAACACAGCCAGATCAGGATTGAGCCAGTAATCTGGTCCAGAGACAGCAATCTCCACTCGAACAGGTACACTGGAACAAGGGAGAAATCATTGAGCAAGTGAGCCAGAGCCAGAGACTGCTGAGGGTGGGGATGTGAATCTGCAACCTTCAAGGGGTAGACTTAAGCCAGGACTCCTATGGGTCTGGGCGTGAGTCTAGGACCTCCTAGGAAGTAGGCCTGATCCAGGACCTCTGCCAGTCTGGGCAGGAATGTAGGACCTCCAAGGGAGTAGGCAGGAATCAGAGATCTCTGCAGGGCCAGTTGTAAGTTTGGGACCTCAGAGAGAGTAGGCCTGAGCCAGCACCTCTGTGGATTCGGGAGTTGGTTGGGTACGTCAAAGTGAATAGGCGGGAGCCTGAAACCTCTGTGGGTCTGAGCATGAGTCTAGGACCCCTGAGGGAGTAAGCCTCCTCCAGGTCCTTTGCGGTTCTGGGCATTGCCAGGCCCAAAAACTCTGAGGCAGTAGACTACAACTAGAAACCTTTGCAGGATCAACTCCAAGCCAGGGAATTTTGCAAGAGTGGATCCGGACACAGATTTACAGAAACAGGTCAAAGTAAACCCGGGAAAGCAAACTCGGAGGGAGCAGAGCAAAGCACAGGAGCACTGAGCTATCTCCAGCAACATGGAATAACCAATGGAGTAACTAGAACTGTGGCACTGACTGTACGATGAGGAACAACCATCTGAGCTTTGGATCACTGACACATAGAAGATTAGTCAACAGAATCTCAGACAGCCCCACCACACCTATTATAGGAAAAGATGAGTAGAAAAGGTAAGAACACACACAACACCACAAAGAGCAACACAACACCAATAAAATCTAAAGACCCTACAACAGCAAGACCTGAACAACTAAATATACATTAAGCAGAAGAAAATGACCTAAAAATAACTTCAAGAGAATGTTTGAAACACTTAAAGAGGAAATGAGAAATTTCTTTAAAGAAAGGGAGGAAAAGACAAACAAAAAATTAGAAGACATCCATTAAAAAAAAACAAGAAAAAGAAATTAAACATATGAAAGAAACTGTTCAAGACTTGAACACTGAAATAGAGACAATAAAGAAAACACAAACTGAGGGAATTATAGAAACAGAAATCATGAGAAAATGATCAGCAACCACAAACACAAGCACGAACAGTAGAATACAAGAGATGGAAGAGAGAATCTCAAGCACTGAAGATACAATAGAGGAAATAAACTCATAAGTTAAAGGAAACATATATCTAACAAAAGCTTAACCTAAAATATCCAGGGAAACCATGAAAAGGCCAAATCTTAGAATAAGAGGTATTGAAGAAGGAAAAGTTCAACTCAAAACCACAGAAAATATATTTAACAAAATCATAGAAGAAAATTTTCCCAACCTAAAGAAAGATATGCCTATGGAAATACAAGAAGCTTACAGAACACCAAATAGACTGGATTCAAAAAATGTCCTCTCACCACATAGTAATCAAAACACTAAACATACAGAATAAAGAAAGAATATTAAAAGCTGCAATGGTAAAAGGCCAAGTGACATATAAAGGTAGACCTATCAGAATTACACCTGATTTCTCATTGGAGACAATGAGAGCCAGAAGGGTGTGGTCAAGTATTATGCAGACATTAAGAGACCACATGTCAGCCCAAGCTACTATACCCAGCAAAATTTCCAATCACCATAGAAGGACAAAACAAGATATTGTACCAGATGGCACATCTTTCCAGCAGGTTGGCATTGTATCTGGTAGGGTTCATAGCTAGGAAAACAATTGATGTCTTATCTCTCTTAATAGTATAAGCAGTATCTTCCTGCATTATGAAAGCTTCCTAGGAAGGAGGAATTTTCCAGGTTAATTTCAGTTTGCTTTCTCTATAACTTGCAATCAGGTATGTGATATCTTCAGCAATAAGGTCTTATCATTTAGTTCCAGTATTTCACCAAGAGTAATGATAATAACCCAGAATACCACCTCTTTTTAATGAAAATGCACAAAATAAAAGTAGGAGCCTTTGTCACTAGTCATGATATGTGATAACTTCTATTAGACCTCCCTCCATGACATTGTTGCCTGTTCCTATCCCAAAGAAAGTAAGCAGTTAGCACTTGCCATTAATTTAGAAATGTGATTGTTTTACTAAATCTAATAAAAAGCAAAGTATGGAGCTAGAGAGACATTTCAGAGAGGTTAAAAACACTGACTGCTTTTGTGGGTACTGGGGAATTACATTGTCTGTAATTCCTGTTCAGGGGCCACTCTTCTTTTCCCAACAGTCATCAGGTATACACGCCTACCCACCCCCACCCCCACATGCATATATATTATATATGTAAGCAAAACATGCATACACATATAATAATTTTTTGATACAGAAAAGGAGAAAGGGGATGTTGTAGGTCCTTAGGCCTTGATGAATTAACATAAAAATCTATGATACATTACTGGTGTAGGATATGTTGCTTTCATTGGTTGGATAAAGAGACTGCTTTGGCCTTGGCCTTTTGATAGGGCAGACTTATATAGGCAGAGTATACAGAGCTGGATGCTGGGAAGAAAAGCAGATTCAGGCAGACACCATGATTCTACTGCTCGAGACAGACCCTGGTTAGTCTCCTGCCTATCAGCCACAGTCAAGTGGTGATACACATTAATGGAAATGGGTTAATCAACATATGAGACTTATCCCATAATAGGATAGAGCTAATGGCCAGACAATAATTTAATTAATACAATTTCCATGTGCTAATTTTGGGTGTACGCTAGCCAGACAAGGACTGAACAAGGAGTCCACTCTTTTTACAACAAATTACCAAGATGCACATGATTCAAAAATTTGCAGTTTCTACCTCTGTCCATTTAGAACTTTGAAAAAAAAATTGGTAAAATAAATTATTACTTTTCTCTATTTTCAATGTTTCATTAGGCCCCTTTGTAAAAAAAAAAAACCTATCTTTCAATTACTAAAGAAATGGATGAATTGTCGATATATAAAACTGGATATGGATATGTTCCTAAATAAAAAGAAAATCCTACATAGAGCCTCCCAAAGTCTCACTAAACAACGAAACAAAGAGAATTTCATTTGTAACAAATACCTATATTGAGATGTGTATTTTTAGAAGAATGTGCCCACTAATGTGGTCTGGAAAACAACTTGGATTTCTATTTGACTAGAATAAAATTATTTCAACTGTATAAAATGGAATTCTACCTCCATCTCTTTAAATTCAGTTAAAAAAAAAAAAGGTTTACCATGGCTCTATGACACATTTTTTTTTTTTTGTTTTCTTTGGTGTTTAAAAGATCAAACCAACAATTGTGCATGTTTTTGCAATTTCAAAGTTAGAATTTATATATGTATTTTTTCAACTAAGAGAAAAAAGTTAAAAATATCTTTAATTATTCACAATAAAATCCATTGAAGGAATTATAGCCCTGAAGCTTCCTTTTCCCCTTTGTCAGCCGTCATATTTATAAGAATTGTAAAAGAATTGCTATTATCCTCTCTTGGAACAAAGCTTGCCTTCCTAAATACAAACTGCATTAATATTTAATCAAGTAATTCAGAAAGAAGGTTTCAGTCCTATAGATAGAAAAGGGGCAAATTTGACTGGTTTTCTTTTGTTGTAAACAATGTCTTTTAATCCCCCCCTCTTTAGATGTATACTTATCTCACTCAAATTTCCCCAAATTCAATGCAGGATGCCCACTCAGTAAAATGATGCTTCCTTCTGAGATGAATAATTTTAGAAGAACAAATCTACTGTACCAGAAAAGCCTCATCAACAGAACCCATAGTTTGCAAGATCAGCATCAAGATTTTTTAGAATTGCTTCTTGTTGGAGGGAATAGACCATTAGACTGAATATATATTTCTGTATTTTCATAGGAAGTACTAGGAAATGGCACCCACCCTCTATCATTTTCCTATGCTGAGACTTCCAAAAATAGCCTTCTTGAGCTTGAAATCATCCTACTTCTCATTCTATGCATGTTTGCATCATTCATCTTTCTCTGCCTTCTGCTCACACCTAAATGTCCAAAAGGCATCCTCTCTTATATCATCTGAAAATAACACATACTACCTCTCCTTACTCTCACACTTGGAACTTTCAACAAAGCATAAGCCGTTACCTAGAATGCAAACCAAATTATGCATAGACTCAATGCTGCATTTCTTCTCTTTTCTTTCTTTTTCTTTTTTCGAAGCAGGGATTTTCTGTAGCTTTGGAGCCTATCCTGGTATTAACACTTGTAGACCAGGTTGGCTTCAAACTTACAGAGATCCACCTGCATCTGCCTCCTGAGTGCTGTGATTAAAGGCCTGCACCACCATCACCACCACCATCCATTAATACTGTATTTCTTAAAAATGACTATAGGAAAGATTGACTTAGTACTATGTAGATATTTACCACAATAGGATGCACTTATAAGGAAGTTCATATACTTGTCTTACTGTATTAATCCAAGGCTTTCAGCATTGAAATTTTGAGATGCTTCTGTAACTTTCAGTATTTCTCACCTTCATCCTTCTAAAAATAAGTTTTTATTAGCCACACAGGGAAGGTGTTTTTCTCCCTATTTGAGATCTACCCTGGAAATCTGGCAGAGGGCCATGGACTGTGCTCAATAATATTAGCTTTGCTCAGGAATTAGACCTATTAAGTAGTTTTTGCTTCATCCTTCCAGATGAAAAGTAAAATAAAAGTAATAGAAACTGCCATCCTCCTACCATATTCTATATTAAATATTTAATGAATGGCATTGCTTTGATCCATGAAGCAAAAAAGAAAAGATTTACCTTATTGACATGTTTTGTAAGATTCAAAAGCTGATTGTCTTCCATCTTTATATGAGCAAATGAGCAAGAAAGTTCCTCAAGGTTGCCCACTGTGTCTGAATACATAAAACTGTAGTCAGTCAGTCTGTGCAGGGATGAAAAGATAACCAATTAGTAAGCTATACCACAATTTTTAAAAGCACTGGCAACAGATTTTGATTGAATGTTACTTGTTAAATGTATTTCTCATAATTTTCATAATGAATATAGTAATACATTTATCATTTTTATCAAATCTTATTTTCAGGTTTGGTTTCACTTAGCAGAGGCTTTCTTTAAAGTCACTTGGTAGCCAAGTGGCCAAAGACGACCTTACCCTTCTGATCCTTCTATCTTAATGTCCTGAGTGTTAGACTCACAGGCAGGCATGCACAACAGTGCCTGCTTTTATGTGATGCTGAGGAGTGAACTTATGGGTTTGCGTGTGCTACACAACATTTATATCAACTAAGGTATATCTCCATCTCTGATAAAATATTTGTAATAAGCCTATTTGTGGTCACAAATTTTGGTGGTAAACTTGATAGGACCTAGAATTAACTATGAGAAAATCTGTGGGTGGGGTACATGTGCATTTCTTAGATGAATTAAGAGTTTGGAAAACTAGAGGAGATCCAATGGAAAAAACTTTTGTTATTTTCATGACATAGTATTCTCCCTCTGTTGAACATATCTATCCTTTTGTTGTTATTGCAGTTATCAACCTTCACTTCCTTTGGAAACTAGCTTCTTTGATTTTCCAGTGTGGAATCATAACCAGTCACTCTCTGGGAATCCTCCAGATCTTTAGTGCCAGACTGTGACAGTTAAAGTTTCCTTCCTATTGGGATGAACAGTTATAGAGGTCTATGAATCTGCAGCATGATTATGGCATTGTTTGGCTACTCAACTAATCTAATAAATTTTTCTTTTAATATATAAATCTGTCTATCAATAGATATAGATATATTTTGCTGTTGGAACTCCATCAGGGAATAACCTTTAAGATACTGGCCCACTTTGGTCATGGTCTCATGTACTATAAATGCAGACAAAAACATGCATAGCCTCTTGGCTGCTGAACTCATTTCCAGTTCCCAGACCACACAGAAGACTGCTTATTGCTACCCTTTCTGTGTGTTTACCCCCAAATAAGTAAGCCTTTGCTATATTCCATTCCAGGCTATTGTGCAACTCATTTGTATGCCAGCCATATTTATTCTATCAGTCATGTGAAACATAAATGTTTAGATTATGTAATGAAGTATTATCATTACCTCACTTTTCAGATGAAAATTTAAAAAAAAAAATCTAGTCCCAAAACTGAAATGTTAGGATACCAGAAAACTTGCCCAGAGAATCAGCTAAGCAGAGCTCACAAGGGCTCACAAAGACCAAAGCAGCAATCACGAAGGCTGCATGGGTCCTCACCTGGTCCTCTGCATATATGTTATGATTATTTAGAACAGAGTTTTTGTGGGACTCCTAATAGTGGGAACAAGAGCTATTTCTGACTCTTTCACCTGTTCTTGGAACCCTTTTCCTTCCATTGGGGTGCCTTGTCTGGTCTGGATATAAGGATTTGTGCCTGGTCTTATTGCGTTGTGTCATGCCTTGTTTCTGTTTGGTTGATATCCCTGGGAAGTCTGTTCTTTTCTAAGAGGAAATGGAGGAGAAATGCATCGGGGGGATAGAGGTGTTAGTGATGGGAAAACAGGGGAAATTGAAGGGAGCAGAGGTTGTGGTTTAGATGTATTATATGAGATAAGAATAAATAAAAATAAAAAATGAAAAAAATAAAAATTTGCACAAAATATAGAATTTTATTTTAATTCTGAAAGTCTTTTTCACAAAGGACAAAATGTAGCTTAAAACAAATTATACCTGTAAAATAATGTTTCTAATCCAGCTAAGCATTTCAATTTTTAAAGAAATGTTTTCACATGATTTATTTTTTATAATAACTGTTTTTAAAGATAAGAGAGTGACTATCTGTAGGCACATGTGGACCTAACAACTGTGAGAAAATTAAAGTATATTAGATCAATTCATATAGATCCTCAAGAAACAACTCTCAATCACAGGTTAACTGAAAGTAAAAGGATGTCAATTTTCCTTAGACTATAAGAATCAATATTTGTTCTAATTTTTCATATTCAGATACTGACATACCTCAGGAAGAAGGCATAGCTTTTCCTTGGGAGATTTACATGGTTCTACTTAACTCCCCTTTTAACTACAAAATGAGTATTGATTTGATGCAAAAATTTTCTCACAGAGTTGATGTTTCACTTTATTCCTCAAAGACTTAATTTCAAACTATTAGCAGAGCACTCTCTATTGTAAGAAAGTCAGAATTCAGAACTCAATTATGCAATGAAACTTTACCCATATTTCATAATACCAGGCTAATCCTTAGTTTTCCTGAAATGCACAGTTGGAATTATAATAATTTATGTCTGTGTACAAAGAGACAACCCCCTAAGCAGGGCTAATGAATTATCAAATCTACCAAGTATGTTTTAGAATAGATTTCCAAGAATTTTGTTCAAATAAACTGCTTTTCTAAATCTTGGTTTTTAATAATTACATGTAAGTTCATTTTTTCCTATGAATGATAATGAGAGAGTTTCTGAGAATAAATTTATGTATAATCAAAAGACTCAGTTCCACCTCCAGTTATTATTTTGGCTAACTCACTCTAGTTGTTAAATACTTGATAGCTTCTATAACATGAGAATATGAAGGGTTAGAAAGATGGCTCATTAGTTAGAAGCACTTTTTTTTCTCTTGCA
The DNA here is from genome assembly GCF_014885135.2 of Alexandromys fortis. Classification (NCBI taxonomy): domain Eukaryota; kingdom Metazoa; phylum Chordata; class Mammalia; order Rodentia; family Cricetidae; genus Alexandromys; species Alexandromys fortis. Next base: position 1,503,825 of record NW_026067990.1, read on the forward strand.
GGGGTTCCAGGTTCATTTTCTGATATCCTCATGGTGACTAACAACCACTTGTAGTTTTAGTTTAGCAGCTCAGATGCTCTTAATGCCTTTATAGGTGCCACACACATATGTGGCACACACACAAACATGGAGGCAAAACATTTAAACAACTAAAATAAATAAATAAATCTTAAACTTAAAGAGGATATTATGAAATAGATTTTTTCCTAGTTGTTATTTATCTTATTTTCATTCAATTTTTTGGACTTTGTCACCTGTGCATATGCATAATTTATTTACCTATTAAAACATTCCTTCCTTTCACAACATTCGAATGTGCATTTGTAACTTATCAGAAAATGATCTTGACCCTGAATAAATATGTTCCTTGCTATCAAAGATTTTTACTGTTCATGTTTATAACACATAAAATAAAAACCCAGAGACAGATATTGGGAATTAATCCAAAGATCAGAAAGGCAAAGCAGCTAGCCACTGGTTCTCACCTCTACCTCAGACCAAAATGGCAATCCTGCCTCCATCAGAATGAATGGAGCTGAGACCTGTCTCCTCCAAATTTTATGTTTCTCTCTAGTGCTGGGATTAAAGTCATGACCACTACTATCCAACACCTATGGCTAATTAGTGTGGCTACTGAGATAAAAGGTGTGTGCTATCACTACCTGGTCTGTATGGCTGACTAGTATGACTGTTTTAGTCTCTCATGTTTTGACTAGTTTTATTTTTTAAATACCTATGAAATATCATTACATTTCCCATTTTTTGGCTAAAATAAAATGAGAAGTCTATAAGTAATATAAAAAACCTATATATAATAAATGCAATGACTATATACAATATATACAGAAAATAAGTATATCAGAAATGTCTAGTCCATTTGAATTTGACAAAAACAGAGAAAATACTGCATATCTATCCCATCTTGTTGAGTCCAAAGTCTTGTACCTAATTTACTTTCTATCAAAACTTGCTTTCTGCATCAGTTAAATAAAGAAAACTATAGCTATCTAGTCATCAATTCTTCAGGGACCAAAGAAGGAAAGAATTTTAACTGAATAAGCAGGAAGTGTGATCAAGCAACTTCTAAAAACTGAGAGAAATGACAAAAAGAGCTAACTTCCTAGAAAGTCATCCGAAGTTCTTCTGCAAGATTGTGACATCTATCTTTGGCCTATAGGCATAGAATATCTGACAGATAGACTTGTTTATGAAGCAGGGTTTTTGAAGGACTGTCCTCCCTTGTCTGTGCAAGGTATGATAGTCATTCTTTTTTGTGTCCTGCTTGTACAGTTAGGAGAGTATACTGTCAACAGTTGAGGCAAGGGTACTTTTCTTTCCTAGTGTTTTACAAAAGAAACCAAATTTCTTGTGGAGTTTCTTTAATGTTCATCATTTTCTCTGAAGTAGATTGATGCTGGCATGAGCAGACATTTCTCATTGTCATAAAAAATAACCTAGGTTATTAATACATCTTAAATGCTATATTCTGTAGATCTCTGAAGTGTTTGAAAATGACCCGTCTATTTAAAATATATCTTTGTTTGAACTTGAAAGCATTCCTAATATGACAACAAGTTCAATTGTAATAAGAAACTAATTATTAATTTGCACTCCCTTATTTTCTTAAACAGTTGGTAACAATAACTTTCAAAGACTAGAAATTTGCATTACATTGTTACATGAGCTGTATAGGTGCAATACCTTAAAGAAGATTAGAAACACATGAAAGTCTGATTTTAAAAAGTTAATCTCAAATTTGTATCAATATAAAAATTTGTATACACTATGCAAAAGTTCAATCCAATATAAAATATTTAAAACTAGTAGTTTTTGGTAATATTTTGTTTTCGGTAACTGAACATTCAACTACTGAACCATCCCTAGGTCAAGGAAGAAATAAAGAAAGAAATTAAAGTCTTCCTTGAATTTAACGAAATAGAGATATAACATACTCAAACCTATGGGACACTATGAAAGCAGTGCTAAGAGGAAACTTCATAGCACTAAGTGCCCACATGAAGAAAATGGAGAAAGCACACATTAGAGACTCAACAGTACACCTGAAATCTCTAGAAAAAAAAAAGAAACAGATTCACACAGGAGGAGTAGAAGACTGGGAATAATCAAACTGAGGGCTAAAATCAACAAAATAGAAACACAGAAAACAATCCAAAGAATCAATGAAACAAAAAGCTGGTTCTTGGAGAAAATCAACAAGATTGATAAACCCCTATCCAAACTAATCAAACGGCAGAGAGAGAATACACAAATTAACAAGATCAGAAATGAAAAGGGAGACATGACCACAGACACGGAAGAAATTCAGAAAATCATTAGATCTTACTACAAAACCCTATATGACACAAAATTGAAAAATGTTAAAGAAATGGACACTTTTTTAGATAAGTACCATATACCAAAATTAGACCAGGACCAGGTAAACAATCTCAATAGACCTGTTAGTCACGAAGAATTAGAAGCTGTTATCAAAAACCTCCCTACCAAAAAAAGCCCAGGACCAGATGGTTTCAATGCGGAATTCTACCAGAACTTCCAAGAAGACTTAATACCTATGCTCCTTAATGTATTTCACAATATAGAAATAGAAGAGTCATTGCCAAATTCCTTTTATGAAGCTATAGTCACTCTGATACCAAAACCACACAAAGACTCAACCAAGAAAAAGAATTACAGGCCAATCTCACTCATGAACATCGACGCAAAAATCCTCAACAAAATACTGGCAAACCGTATCCAAGAACACATTAGAAAAATTATCCATTATGACCAAGTAGACTTCATCCCAGGGATGCAGAGCTGGTTCAACATACGAAAATCTATCAATGTAATCCATCATATAAATAAGCTGAAAGAAAAAAAAAAACATATGATCATTTCATTAGATGCTGAAAAAGCTTTTGACAAAATTCAACATCCCTTTATTATAATAGTCTTGGAGAGACTAGGGATACAAGGGTCATACCTAAATATAATAAAAGCTACTTACAGCAAGCCGACAGCTAACATCAAATTAAACGGAGAGAAACTCAAAGCCATCCCACTAAACTCAGGAACACGACAAGGCTGTCCACTCTCTCCATACCTTTTCAATATAGTGCTTGAAGTTCTAGCAATAGCAATAAGACAACATAGGGGGATCAAAGGGATTCGAATTGGAAAAGAAGAAGTTAAACTTTCATTATTTGCAGATGATATGATAGTGTACATGAGCGACCCCAAAAACTCCACCAAAGAACTCCTACAGCTGATAAACACCTTTAGTAGCATGGCAGGATACAAGATCAATTCCAAAAAATCAGTTGCCCTTTTATACACAAAGGATAAGGAAGCAGAGAGGAAAATCAGAGAAACATCACCTTTCACGATAGCCACAAACAGCATAAAATATCTTGGGGTAACTCTAACCAAGGA
>NW_026067990.1:1507688-1509099 GCF_014885135.2 Alexandromys fortis
AAAGCAAAGGACACTGTCACTAAGACAAAAAGGCAACCCACTGACGGGGAGAAGATCTTCACCAACCCTACAACAGACAAAGGCCTGATCTCCAAAATATATAAAGAACTCAAGAAACTAGACTTTAAAAAGCTAATTAACCCAGTTAAAAAATGGGCACTGAACTGAACAGAGAATTCTCAAGAGAAGAAATTCAAATGGCCAAAAGACACTTAAGGTCATGCTCATCCTCCTTGGTGATCAGGGAAATGCAAATTAAAACAACTTTGAGATACCATCTTACACCTGTCAGAATGGCTAAAATCAAAAACACCAATGATAGCCTTTGCTGGAGAGGTTGTGGAGTAAGGGCCACACTCATCCCTTGCTGGTGGGAATGCAAACGTGTGCAACCACTTTGGAAAGCAGTGTGGTGATTTCTCAGGAAATTCATGATCAACATACCCCTGGACCCAGCAATACCACTCTTGGGAATATATCCAAGAGATGCCCTATCATATGACAAAAGCATTTGTTCAACTATGTTCATAGCACCACTATTTGTAATAGCCAGAACCTGGAAACAACCTAGATGCCCTTCAATGGAAGAATGGATGAAGAAAGTGTGGAATATATACATATTAGAGTATAACTCAGCGGTAAAAAAACAATGACTTCGTGAATTTTGCATGCGAATGGATGGAAATAGAAAACACTATCCTGAATGAGGTATCCCAGACCCAAAAAAGATGAACATGGGATGTATTCACTCATAATTGGTTTCTAGCCATAAATTAAGGACATTGAGCATGTAATGTCGTGATCCTAAGAACGTGATCCCAAAGGAAAACATATAGTCATCCGCCTGGATATGGGAAGTAGACAAGATTGCCGGGCAAAAACTGGGAACTTGGGGTGAGGTGGCATGGGGCCAAGGGGAAATGTTGTGAGAGACGTGAGAAGGGGAGATTGGGGGGAAGCTTGGGGGAATGGGATGGTTGGGATAAAGGAAGGGTAGACACGGGAACAGAGAAATATATATCCTAATTAAGGGAGCCATCTTAAGGTTGGCAAGAGACTTGACTCTAGAGGGGCTCACAGGTGTCCAGGGAGATGTCCCCAGATAGTACCTTGGGCAACTGAGGAGAGGGAACCTGAAATGACCCTATCCTATAGCCATACTGATGAATATCTTGCATATCACCTTAGAATCTTCATCTGGTGGTGGATGGAGATAAAGACAGAGACCCACACTGGAGCACTGGACTGAGCTCCCAAGGTCCCAATGAGGAGCAGATGGAGGGAGAACACGAGCAAGGATGTAAGGACCACGAGGGGTGTACCCACCCACTGAGACAGTGGATCTGATCTATTAGGAGCTCATCAAGGCCAGCGGGACTGGGACTGAATAAGCATGGGATGAAACTGGACT
>NW_026067990.1:1514958-1559129 GCF_014885135.2 Alexandromys fortis
TGGTTGGGGGGGGGGGGGGGGGGGGGGGGGGGGGGGGGGGGGGGGGGGGGGGGGGGGGGGGGGGGGGGGGGGGGGGGGGGGGAGGGGGAGGGAAATGGGAACCGGGGAGGAGGTGATAATTTTTCAAATAAATAAATAAAAATAAAACTAGTAGTTGCTTTCTAAAAGTAGATTCAATAATCAACCTTTTTATTTAATTATATCTATAACATCCCTTTTTTCTTAAAAGTAGATTTTACACATTTGTTCTAGCATAAGTATATTCCTTGTTTTATTTTCAAAAAAAAAAAAAAAAGAACTCTGAATCTAATCTCCTTTGTTCAACTTTTTTCCTGACTGTACCCAATAACAAGTTGTAACCCATTCCCCCAATGACAAATATCCATAGACCATGGAATTACCAAAACCCACTGGTCCCACCTTTTGGGTCTGTTGGTATCATGTTTTAAAATTTACTTCCTGCTGGAGGTGACATTATCTTTAGGGGACCCTGTAAAGAATTTTTTTTTGTTAATTTTCAAGTACTGAGAGAGGTAGCTTAATCATTTTTTTCCAGTGTCTGCATAATGGGAAAGTGCAATACCTGTCTCAAATCCTGGCTAGAGTAGTCTGATACACTAAATCATCGAAGCTTGAAATTATTCTGAGAAGTTTGTAGTCCAAAACACCTCTTTAGGTGGTATTTTTTTTAGCTTAGTGGTATTATTATAGTCTAGGAGAAATCATCATTTTTGGACACCATTTCCCTTTTGGAGACCTCAAACCAAGCTGTTAGGCATACCCATTCACTGCAAAAAACTGACAGAAATTCAAACATGAAATAATGCTCATCAAGACAGATGAACTATTTTTCTGAATTTAGTTAGCACTTTATATGATCAATAATACCATTACAAAACATTTTATATACATTTATATGCATATTAATCTTAAAAAGTATATGCCTTAAGAAAAGTTGTTAAAGAGTCAGTGTAAAACAAAAAGATTATTTGATTAGTAGCAATAGAGTAGTCCTCAAAGATTTTGTTTTCTTCTGATCTGTATCAGGTGGCTCTTCTGACATGAGAAAGAGAAATTTGTATTTCACTTTAATAAGCATGCTTTGGTTTAGAGAAAGAGAGAGCTACACTCCGACTCCAAAGTCAGCTTTAATCCTTAATTAGGCTGGGACTACATTATATGTCTGTAGAGAATAGCAAAAAACAAACATTTGGGAAATTTTATGAAATTTTATCCTGTTGGGGTTATGATATAAGAATAGGTCAATTACTCTTAAGACTTTTTTTTTTCTGGAAGATTTGTCTTTTTTCTTTATGTCATCAGATTCCTTAGTTGAATACATTAATTATTCTGAAAATACAGAAACAAAACCCTTCCCCAATCATAATTGTGGGGAGATTCTTTTTTGGCAAGTTATATCTGATCAAATGAAACCATTTGTTAGTTTTATAGATTAGTTTAGATTAAAAGACCATGATGTTTGATGAGCTATAATCTCTTCTAATTAAGAGGTGTCTCTTGTTCAAATTGAATCTTTATCAATATTCATGGTATTCCCAAATATAACACATGTCCTGGTTTCCATTCTGAGGTCAGTACATCTTTAAAGTATATCAGTTGATTTAATTCTGTAGTTTTTTTTTTTTTTTTCTACTATCCAATGTCTCTCTGCAGCTGTTGTTCCTTTCTCATTAGTGTAACAGGATGAGCAGGCTGCTTGTCATCCTGACTGGCTTACAAACCGAAATACACCCAAAATAATCATATAGAAATTGTATTAATTAAATTACTGCTTGGCCCATTATCTCTAGCCTCTTATTGGCTAACTCTCACATCTTGATTTAACCAATTTCTGTTAATCTGTATATTACTATGTGGCAGCGGCCTACTGGGAAAGCTACTCTGACAGCTCCTTGGCAGCTCTCCATCTACCCTTCTTCCCAGCATTCAGTTCTGTCTACTCTGCCTATCTAAGTGCTGCTCTATCAAAAGGCCAAGGCAGTTACTTTATTACCAATGAAAGCAACATATAGACAGAAGAACCTCCTACACCATTTCTCCATTTTCTGTTTAAATAAAAGGTTTTAAATTTAACATAGTAAAATTACATATATCAAAACAGTTATCAAGCAAGAATTATACTTATAATATTTATATCTACTTTATCTTTTATCATAATTGAGGAAAACTATATCTATAAATTCTTCAACTCCATTAAAGACTCCAGAAGGAGATAATATTACTTAAGTAAACAAGAAGTGCATTATAAGCAATTTCCAAAACCCTAGAAATGACAGAGACATCTCGCTTCCTGGACAGTCACCCAAAGTTTTTCTTTACCGTTGGGGCACCCATCTTCAGCCTACAGGCCCGTAGTATCCAGAAGACATTTCCATGAAGCAGGAAGACAGTTTCGTCATTTTTTTTGTGTGTGTCATGCAGAAGATCTCGCAGATTCTTTCCGGAAGCAAGAACCCCAAAGGACCATGTCACCTTTAGACAAGTTCAGCAGTCATTTCTCTGTGGGTACTGCATGTCCAGTTTATGCAATAGTCCAGGCAAGAACAGTTTCATGCCCAAATGGCTATAAAATTCCATAAGGAGCCTCTTTGATGCCCATCTCCCCCTTGAACTAGATTGGTGCTGCCAGGAGCAGACATATCTCATTGTCATGAAAAGCCCTAAGGTATTGAAACATTTTAAAAACCATATTCTGTAGTCTTTGAAAGATATGAAGAATGCCTATCTAAAATATATCTATGCACATCTAGAAAATCTTACTAACATGACTACAAAATTGACTATTAGAGATGACATCAATTAACAACCTATATTTCCTAATTATACATTAGATTTTTAAATGAACTACATAATCACAATACCTTAACCAAGAGTAGAAATATATATACAAAAAGATTGACCTTAAATTTATATAAAAAAATCCATACCAATGCAAATTTTATATATATATATATACATATATATATCATATTCCCCTTTAAATGTAAAAGAACATTTATAAACAATATTTGGGAATATGAACATATTTATTTCTCTCCAAACATCTTCCTGCTGTATGAGGGTGCTGTTAATCAGGTCTTTCATGGTGTGTCCAGTACGGTAGGTTCATCTCAGCTGGCAGTTGAGCAAAGTACGGTTTTGAGGGTATTCACCAAAACCTTTTAGGAGGGTGTGGTCTATCATACCATATTGGTCTAGAAGCAAGCCACAGTGTCTCATCCTCTGTGAAAACACAGAGGAACCTGTTTTCCTAAGCATCATATCCTTAGACCCAAATTTTGAAGTCATAATACTTTTATAATATACATGATGGTTTAGCTTAGCAACCCTTACAATGAAATGTCTCTCTGCACTTAGCTCCTTCACAGTCAAAAATTTTAAAGAAAACACAATAATACAAAGATTCCAGACTCTCTGTTAATTTTTCATTTTTACATGGCTTATTTTTACTCTATTACTTTACTTAGACTCTTTAAAGACTTTACCCTTTTTAAAAAAGTATTAAATTTATATTATGACTCTGTATACTCTTTATCTTTTCTCTCCCAAGCCTACATGGTTTATCTAACACCATGACCCACTTAGAGTTCTTTTATTTCTGAATCTTTCCTATTGCATTGTCTTTAATTTTTTATTGTCTTGAAGAGATTTTAAAATGCTAAGCTCTGGGGCCACCAGGAAGGAGCTGCACTCAGTATTTTAACTCTGAGACTGAGCATGTGGCACATAAACTCTTTCTTTCTGAGTTACAGCCAAATCTGCCTGACATACAGAGCACCGCACAACCTGGAAACATCTCTGTGTATGGTGGCAGGAATCTGCCATGCTCTCCTGCTTGTGCATGCCTAGTAGACCTGATCCTGCTGCCTGCCCAGGCAGGTAGCATCAAGCCACAGGCATGGTCTCAGGTAATTTGTTACTGACCCTGAGTGGGTACACAAACATCCGGGCCCACAAATGCCAGTTAAATGCTTAATAGCTGGCATTTGTTCCAGCAGCACATCCCAGTAAGCTGTGTTTTAAAATGGTGCAGCTTTTTTCCTGCTGCTATTGCTGAGTCGGGAAAGTTTTTCTGTGGCACCCCTCCAGCAAATAGCAAAAGACTGTTAAACTCTATATTTGTGTCCAGAATTCCTTTTCTAGCCCTCTCAGGTTTTATGTGGAGTCAGTTTACCACATTGGGTGCCACTCTGTAACAGGATGAGTGGGATGCTTGTCATCCCGGCTAGCTTACACCCGAAATACACCCAAAATAATCACACAGAAATTATATTAATTATTAAATAAGTTACTGATTGGCCCATTATCTCAAGCCTCTTATTGGGTAACTCTTACTTCTCGATTTAACCCATTTCTGTTAATTTGTATATTACTACATGGCAGTGGCCTACTGGGAAAGATTCAACATGTCTGTCTCTGACAGCTCCTTGGTGGCTCTCTGGCTACCCTTCTTCCCAGCATTCAATTTTGTCTACTCTGCCCTATCAAAAGGCCAAGGCAGTTTCCTTATTCAACTAATGAAAGCAACACATAGACAGAAGAACCTCCTATACTACATTAGCATTTAGAAAACTCAAAGTAAATTAAGCAATCTATTTATGGGGTTATTTATTATTCCTTTCTGTTTGTTTAACATATTCTTTAGAGTTTAATTTGATCTTTCTATAACTGCCTATCCTTGTATGATTGTGTGTTATACCTGTAATATGCTTTATAATAAACAAAACACTGTTTCATTTTCTGAGTGACATATGCTACAGCACTGTCTGTCTTTATTTGTACAAATATACCCATGACAGCCATAACTTCTATCAAACCGGTGATTGCTGAATCAGCCTTTTCTGAACTCAAAGAAGCCCTCCATTGAAAACCTAAATAGATAATCAATGGTGTACAATCCTAGGAAGGATCTAATTAGTTCTATTTATAAGTTGATTTCTCTTGCTTTTGTGATAGTTGTTAATCTCTCCCAAAAATTACTACAAGCTTTTTGCCATGATTCACTTTCTTCTCATAATTTTTCAATTTCATCATTGTTAAAAGGTACTATAAATTTTGATGGGTCTATTACTGCTAATTGACAAAGTCTCAATTTTTCTTTTAGAATTAATTCAGAATTTTCCATATAAATTTTTAATTTTGTATTCAATTTCTGTGGTGAAAAGATCCCTTCTAAGATAATATCTATTCTCTGCATTAAAATTCCAGTAGGTGAATATTTGGAGGGTAAAATGTCCACAATACAGCTAAGATTTGCATCTACACAATTTACATGTTCCTTCTGCAATTTCTCTTTAATCAAAACCAAGTCTCTCTCATCTACAGATCATAATTTCCTGGGATGTCAGGAGCCATTTCAGGCTTCTTCTTGCTCACATCTCACAGGGCCTTGAAGTAAAAATCTTGAGACAGAAAACTTACAGTTAGCCAAAACATTATGTGCTGACCGTGGAGACTCAAGCTCTGGAAAGCACCACAGAGTGTCTTCCTGGCTTGCTGCTTCTCACTAACAGCAGGTGTTCTAGCCAGTGACCTTGCAACTGCCCTGCTTAGCTGCCAAACTGCCCCACTTAGTTGCCTAGCTACTGAGCTCCTCCTTCCCTTCCCCCATTCCTCAGTTCCCTCTGCCCAAGCTCCTTTCTGAGGAGTGTTTAAGATATGAAACTTGTTTCAATAAACAGATGCCTTGACAAAATACTGCTTGGCGTCCGTTTCTCTTTCCTCCCATGTCTTTCAGATAATTCTTCTTCAAGACCCTGGAGTAACTTAGGACCTGCTGGGTGGGTCAAGTGGCGCCCGAACAGGGTCTTGAAGCATGGCCTCCTATAGGGCGACAGAGCACAACCCGGGACCAGAAAGAAAAAAAAAAAGAGATTCTGCAGCTGGTAGGACTGGGACAGATCTGCAGGACAAGGTACGCACAGGATCGTTGTCGCCCCATAGACATGAGACAATCACTTTCAAAGGAAGAAAAATTCATACAAGAATTTAAACAGTCATTCCGGGAGAGAGGAATAAGAGTTAAAAAGAAAGATTTAATAGACTTCTTGTGAGAAATGCCCTGGTTGGTGTTGACAGGGCCAGGAATTTACCCCCAGACACCCCTTCCTTCTGTGGTTTTTCCCTTTAAAAATAGCCTGTACCAGAAATTCAAGGTCTTCTAGCCTCCCGACTGCTGGAAGACCCTGTCATGACAGAATTAATAATACACTTCCAAAGCAAAGCTCCACGAGGAGCACAGGAACCTGTGACATCTCCCACACTTGTCTTCTAGGGGCAAGCAGCAGGACTAGACCATGGGTGTCAGGAAGGACTTGGGGCAAGCGATGGTATTTCCCAAACAGGATACAGCAGCAAGATTTAGGTGCCACCTTCACCAGTATGCTAAGGTAGAGAACCAAGTACTATCTGACCAGAGCCTGCTGCTGCTGCTGGCTGGACTAAGCTACTCTCCCTGCTTCTCTGCTGGCACCTCCCACCACCAGCCAAGGACTATTCAACCTTGTGCAGGGAGCCTTTTCCTTGCTAAATAGTACTGACCCCAGCTTGACACAATATTGCTGGCTCTGCCTGTCAGCAGGATCTCCCTATTATGAAAAAATAGCCTCATCTGGCAGTTTCAACACTCATACGTCCTGTAGATGGGGGCAACAGAAAAAGTTAACCTTAACAAAAGTATGTTTGGGGACTCCAACCCCTCAGTATCAGTACCTGTGTAACCTAACTCTCCCAAATCCCAAGAGGACAGGAAACTGGTACCTGGTGCCCTCTATTAATTTTTGATGAGCTTACAACATTGGCTTAACCCCTGTATCTCTGATGATACTGCTAATTTCTGTGTACTGATTAGTCCCCCAAATTTACTAATATCCCAAAATTGGGATATTCGGCAAAATAAAAGGGGGAAATGTAGAATTTTAAGAAAAATATGAAGCCATTTCTGACGACTCTTAGTACTTCCCCTCCTCCCCTGTGAACCAAGGACATAACAGCTATGCATGCACGTACTGAGATGTTGGAAACTTTCCATCTCCCTGAATAGGGGCATGATAACCCTTAGGTGTTGACTCAGTTACTGATGTTTTGACTTAGTCCCTGGGAAGGGGCAAAGTGACCTTCAGAAGTTTCCCTTTACTTCATCTGATCTGGCAACTACTCTCCAGCTAATTATTGGTAATAGCCTTTTTGAATAAGCCAATCATAATAGTTAAAGAACAACCCCCTGCCATATGGAGCAGAAGCTGCCAGGCAGGTTTGCAAAAAGGAAACTAGCCTCAAAAATAAAACAAAACAAACAAACAAACAACAACAAAAAACAAAAACAAACAAAAACTACAGCTTCAGGACAGTAAACAGAAGGTAAATATGTTTTTTTTCCATTTTAAAATTTTGCTTCTTGGTAAAAAATCTTTAGTTTGTAGGCATATAAATTTTTATCCAAGGTAGGTAAATTTCAATACTATGGTTCTATGGGAAAGTTTTAAAATCAAAGATTGTAATACATTCAGAGGATTTTAAAAATTGTTTAAGCTATCCTGAGTTCTTATCTTTTCCTTATTAAGTTGAGGATTGTTCTTTCGAGTTCTATAAAAAAATGTTGTTATAATTTTTAATGTACATTTACACTGAATCTATAGATTGCTTTTAGTGAGATTGTCATTTTTGCTTTGCTTCTTCTATTTTCCCAAGAAAATAGGAGATCTTTTTATTTTCTAATGTCTTAATTTTTTTTTTCTTAAAAGAGTTAAAGTTCTTATCATACAAGTTTTTCCATTTGTACAGTCTGCTCCTGTGTGGGAGTCGAGTTGTCTCAGCTTAAACTCCTTTCCTGCTGCCAGGTGTTGCTTCAGGGTGGACTGCTGAGACTCAGACCTCTTACTAAATTTATCAAGGGCCAGAGTTATACTCTAACAAGGGATAATTGTTAAAAAATAAAAAAAAAAATCTCTTCATAAGCAGAGATGTCAGGACCCAAACTTCTGTCCTGCTTGCTTAGAGTTACTCCAAGATATTTTGTGGTATTCATGGCTATTTAAAAGGAGGATGTCTCTTTTATCCTAGGTGTAAAAGAGATACATTTGGGTTGTTTTCATAATCTGGCTATGATAAAGTTATTCTGCTATAAGCATAGCTGAGCATAGGTCCTTATGGCATTGTTAAACAACTTTTGTATTTAGGCCCAAAAGGGGTATTGCTGAGTTTTAAGGTAGATATTTGCCTAATTTTAAAAAATAACCATACTATGATCCAAAATGGCTGTGCCAGTTTGCACTTCCAGCAATGAAGTTTTTGCCTTACCCACATTTTCTTAAGCATAAATTGTTAATAGTAATTTTAATCTTGGTCATTTTTACAAGGATAAGATAAAACCTCAGAGTTTTGATTTGCATTTCTCTGATGGCTAAAGGATGTTATGTTTGAACATTTTTTAAATGTCTCTCAGTCATTTTTAAGTTCGTCTGTTAAGAGTTTTCAGTTTATGTCTGTAACAAATATTTTTATTAGATTAATGTTTTGATACTAATTTCCTGAGTTCTTCATATGTTTTTAAAATGGGTTTATGATAAGTAAAGATCTTTTCCCACTCTATAGTCGTGTTATACAAAAGTTTCTCAGTTTAGGAGATCTAATTGTTTCTCCCAATGTTTGTGCCACTGAGGCTATGTTTGAGATGTGGCAAAGTGTACTATTTTTTTTTATCTATGAGGTTCAATGTAATTTTTATATGCTGAGGCCTTTGACTTATTTAAATTTGAGTTTTGTACATTGAGATGGATATGGATCTATTTTTATTCTTCTACATGTTGATGCCTAATGAGGCCAACATCATTAGTTAAAATGCTTCCTTTTTCCATTTTCATATCTGCAAGGCAGACTTGGAACTTAAGAGGAGGATAGCTTATAAACTTTTAATTAGATATACAATGGTTAAAGCCCTGGTTGTAATTTTTTTATGGGAGATATTGAGCCGCTAGGTAAAATTCTTACAAAAAACAATGAGCCAATTTCCAATAGAGAGCTTAAAAAAGCTGCCTAACAGGTACTCAAGCAGGTAAAGTATAAATCAACAGGTAAAATATATAATAATCAACAAGTACAATATATTAATTATGATTCAACTATGGCAAATGTATATACTAAATGTAAAACTTATTCTACAACAGTTTTATAAAAAAAGCAAAATGCTGTTTATGGCTAAACCTTCCCAGTTTCGCCAATTAAGATTTTAAAAACTCTTAATTTAAAACAGTAGCCTGTCTGGTACAAAAGGGCAGGATAAAATCTGGGAGATGGTTTAACAGAATATTGACTATGATCAATATTTCTTTTTTTTTTTTTTTGGATTTTTTTCAAGACAGGGTTTCTCTGTAGCTTTTGGTTCCTGTCCTGGAACTAGCTCTGTAGACCAGGCTGGTCTCGATCTCACAGAGATCTGCCTGCTTCTGCCTCTCGAGTGCTGGGATTAAAGGCGTGTGCCACCACCGCCCGGCTGATGAATGTTTCTTATACTAAACAATAGATTCATTAATAATTTTAAAATTGATTCCTGGACAATTGTGTTTGCTCAATTCAAAGGCCAGAATAATAGTCCTTTCCCAGATGATCATTGCTACAATTCACACAACTGTATTTTGCTAATGTTATAGCTAAAAATTCCTTAAAGGATTTTATGCTAAATTTTACAAATGGCTCTTCCAATGGAAGAAATGCATATATGGTTAATAATAATAATTTTAAAAATTGTGGAGCATACCAACGCTCCTTTAAAGCAACTTATAAAAGTTGCAAACAGATCCTGATACAAACGGATCTGACATGATGACACCAAGCTTTACTAAGGCAAGGTAGAAAAGTCCTTGCAATGCATTAACGAAAAGACCCTCATTTGGGGTCGAGGATATATTTGTGCTTGTTTTCACAGAAAGAAAATAATCTGGACATGATTATGTCGTAGCTGCACAAACCCCATAATGGAGTTTGAGGAAAAACGAGTTGAAGAGGAATCCTTGATCTAGTCTTCCCTGCCCCCATGGAAAGGAATGCCTGCTGAGCTGCTTCCAAACCTGAGAGGCAGTCACAGATGCCCTGTTGAGATGACCTGACCATGAAAACTACAATTTTCTGCAGTTTGAATTCTGTTTTCTTTGGGACTAAGATGCAGACTAAACATATGACCGTTTTAATCTTTGGGACACAAAACTCATTTTGATTAAAATATTAACCCCTCTTCACTTAAGAAGGGGGAAGATCGGGGTTTTAAATGTTGCTCAGAGACTGGAACTGGTGGTATTTAGTAACAACAATGTCCATCATTGTACTCTTACTAGAATTGACCTAATGATATTGGAACTGCTTATAGATGTTGGAAAAAGTTTGACACACCCTGTAAAGTGTTTGGGTTAAATGCATATGTTAAAAATTTTAGATTTTGACCCCTTCTCTAACCTTACTAATCCACCTCCTCAACCCTGGAACCCTTGGAGCAGGATCTTTGGTAGAAAAAAAAAGTTAAAACATGCCTCATGACTCTTTGGCCCTCCCTCCTTAAAGAGCTCCTCGCAGTTTTTTCATTGATGATCCATGCAGAGGCCCAATGACTGGAATATTGTGGAGCCCTCCCCTGAACAGCACATCATACAGAGGCCGTACAGGCAGGCTCAACATGGCATGGTGTCAGGAGATGAGGATTGCTCTCCACATAGCCTAAGCCAGGGACCCTGTGGTCAAAAGTCAAAGACCTGCTTACCTTGGTCTTGCTGAGGAGTTAAAAAAAAAAAAAAAAAAAGGAGCATATGTCAGGAGCCATTTCAGGCTTCTTCTTTCCACATCTCACAGGGCCTTGAAGTAAAAATCTTGAGACAGAAAACTTACAGTTAGCCAAAACATTATGTGCTAACCTTGGAGACTCAAGCTCTGGAAAGCACCACAGAGTGTCTTCATGGCTTGCTGCTTATTACTAACAGCAGGTGTTCTAGCCAGTGACCTTGCAACTGCCTGCTTAGCTGCCAAACTGCCCCACTTAGTTGCCTAGCTACCGAGCTCCTCCTTCCTTTCCCCCTTTCCTCAGTTCCCTCTGCCCAAGCTCCTTTCTGAGGAGTATTTAAGACATGAAACTTGCTTCAATAAACAGATGCCTTGACAAAATACTGCTTGGCGTCCGTTTCTCTTTCCTCCCATGTCTTTCAGATAGTGCCTCTTCAAGACACTGGAGTAACTTAGGAACTGCGGGGTGGGTCGCTGGGACTATGAATTCCTTGTCACCATCTAAGCTTTTGTTTAAATTAATCAGGTCATCAGGACATATTCTAATTGTGTGCCATAGATGGGAAATGTCTCATAGAAATCTTTGGACATCATGAAGAGTCTGTAGTCAGTCTCCCCTATTTTTTACCTTTTGGAGTCTAAGATTTTTGTAAACTTATTTTATAACATGAATAATGAATGAAATATCCTCTTTGTATTTTTTCAGGAGCAATATGTGATCCCCAACAAGGCAAATTTTTCTTTACTTCTTGAAACATTCTTTCTAAAGTATAAGCAGTTGAATCAGATAGCAAAATGCCATCCATGTCCTGGTAGACGATAGATTCAGAAATTGTTTATGTGTCATTTCCAATGGCTGACTTACAAAATATTTACAAAGGATGGTCCTATAAAAAGCCCGCATTCCTTGTGAGATAATCTTTCATTGATATCTCTCAGCAGGCTGATAATTACTATAAGTAGGCACTGTGAAGGCAAATTTTTCTCTGTCTTTTCCTTCTGAAGGTATAGTACAAAAACATTATTTTAACTCAATAAGAGCACATCTTTTAGGCAATAGAGAAGAAAAAGAATTTGCATATTTGAAAGAGATCATGGGCTGAATCTTCCTATTAATAGCTCTTAGATTTCATATCATTCTTTATTTTCCAGATTTCTTTTAAACAACAAATACAGGAGAAATACAAGTGCTGGTTGCTTCTTAAATATGCTGAGCATCTAATTGTTTTTGTACCACATGTTCTAAAACTTACAGTTTCTATATTGTTAAAGGCCATTGCTTAACCTATATAGGTTTATCTCTTAACCATTTTAAAGGTAGGGTTATTGGTGCCTTTGAAATATCAGCAGGTGTTGTGTCCTATTCTTGTAAAATCTGAAAGGTTGGTGACTGTTTTTTTTTTAATAAAACTTTCTAGTATTTCTCAAAAAAACATGTGTTAAAATTTATGATTTGCTTCTAACATTGGAGGAATATTAACCCGAGTATTCAATTGCTGCAACAAATTGAGTTCCCACAAAATCATTGCTATGTTATCAAAGTATGATTTTTTTATATTCCTCTCTCTCCTTCTGACTCTATACAATCAGCCCATCACTCATTTTGATTTAACTGAGATAAAGTTCCAATTTCTAAAAACTGAATATTTTCATACTTTAGAAGCCAATTTAATTTGGATGTCAAAATTTTAGTGAAATCACTAATATATCTGTATCTGTGTCTACCAGACCTTGAATGACATAATTTATTTGTATTTTCAGTTTTTGTTTTTCTTCATTTATAAAAATTTGCCCAAATACTCACTTTATACTTTCTTCTGAAGTTTTTGTTCTCTCTTCTATAGCTATTCAATTATCTAAAGCAGTATGTTTTTTTAATAATAGGCATTAGATTCTTTAATTGCTCTGGGAATGAGTTTCCTCTACAATGGCAGAAAATGACTGACTGAATCAGATTTGGCATGGAGCCTACAAGAAGCCTCTAATGGAGTTTCCCAATGCAAAGGATTGTCATGAATACCCATTGTTGACATACATTCCTTAGTCCAATGCCTACCTTTTTCATACTGTGGAGATCCAAAAATATAAGCCTATTTTCACTTTCTCTGAAGTTCAGAAGGTTTAAAATTACATAATTGTTAACAACAATCAGGGTTGTACATATTGAATCAGAATATGGTTACTTGTTTATTTTGATATTAAGATGACCCATACAGCTAGATCTATTCTACCCTGACCAATGGTCAAGAAATTCAAGCATTCTTCTGCTTGTTCATTTGAAATAGGAAGTTTAACCTTGAGAGTAGCTGCCTTCAAGATACTTGGTCCTGCGTGGGATCACTGCCTAAAGAACAGAATGCTAATAACTTGATATCTCAAGGTATTGATGCAAGTAACAATTCTAGTTTCCCTTTGTATCATGTTAATATAGCCTTTTGTCTTATTTTCCCTGTGGTATTGGGGTAAAAAAAAAAGTTTATGGAAAATTAAATGAGGTGGATTTCAGTATTGACTATTATTCCCTCCTGGTACTATTCTACATTTTCTGTTTTATTGTTTTTACATGTTTTCATATTGTTTATTCAGATTTCTAAATCCCCTACCCATGCAAGTGGTATTTTTGTTGAGGCTGGCCGTCAACAGCACACCTTCTGCATAATCAAGAAGATGGGGCATTCTGAATGGATTATGCTTAGAAAAAAACATTGTTTCTAGGAACACCCTGTATATAATCTCTTATAAGATGACCTTATTTGCCACAATTGTAACATTTTTACTTTTCCTAAATCTTCTGGACATCAATTTTCCTATCTATGCATCATCATAGATGAGATCATCATTCATGAGATTCAGTATCAATTTTATCTAGAATTCATTCCTCCAAAGGTGTTGACCTTGCCTTTAAAGGCTTAATTATTTTTTTGGATAGGTAAGTGGCACTTATAAAACCCAGAGATTTAATTATTATTTATATAGCTTCTGAATTTTGCATCATTATATTTACTGCTAAGGTCAATCTTTGTAAAAAATCTGTAAAGGTTTTCTTGGGCCCTGTTTAACTTTAGTAAATGACTCAATTTTTCAACTATATCTCAATTATGTCCCATGCATTCAAAGCAGCTGCATGGCATAAATCCAATGTATAGTCATCATATATAGCTGGCCTTTCTATAGTAACATATATTTCTTCTCCACAAATTTTATCTTGGGAGATTTTTCTACCTTTAGCTTAACTCTATTTTTCAATAATCTTAGCCTCTTCTCTGAACCAGGTACTCCACTGTATTTGTGGACCAGGATCTAAAACATCTTTAACCAAATCCATCCAACCATTAGGGATAATACTATTACAAACTGATCACGAGTTTAAAAATTACTTCACAAAAGGTGAATAATGCCATGATACTATTGCTTCCTTGACTCTCCTTAAATCTAGCATTGGCACAGGAGTCCAGTTAGCTGCAACAGAGTCTCTGCAATTTGGTAATTCCTATAAGGTTACTGAATATATTAAGGTTGGTTGCCTGAAAATCTCCAGCTGTTCCTCTCCATTCTTATAACACAATGTTAAAATTAACTCTCCATTAAACTCCTCTGTCAGATTTGTTTATCTCTGTGATCTATTTTATTAGGGTTTCTAAGACCTGTATCTTAGCACTCAGATTAACTAATTTTTTAGTGATAAGACAAAAATGATAAAGCTGATAATATTTACAATTTACATTATATAAATCCCATGTAAATTAGATATTTTCTCATTTAATCATTCTAAACTGCCTAATATATTATCATACAGAGAACCCAATCACTCCTTTCCTATGTTTTTTCCCATTTTTAACATGGGGAAAAAAAACTCTCTTTTAATTAATTCCTCCCTTTAAGAATTCCCAATTTTCTTACCAAATTCATCAACGATATTGATGAAGATATGATGATTATTGCTACTGTGTGAAATAAAAAAGATGGGATTTTAAGGCATCTACTTAGGTTGGCAGGAGCCTGAGAAGGTGATTCAGGGAGAGCCCACAACTCATGGTGGAGAGAGAGAGTGGGGAGAGAGAGAGAGAGAGAGAGAGAGAGAGAGAGAGAGAGAGAGAGAGAACTGGTTGTCTGAAAAACCCACAGGGGATTGATAGGCTTGGGGATAAAAAGAAAAGAAAACCTGGGCAGGTAGGTGTAGTAATAAGTGTGGCGGGGCTGTGTCCCCAGCACCCCGGCTGCCTGCTAGCTCATGCCTGAAATAACAACACACAAACTGTATTCATTTAAACACTGCTTGGCCCATTTCTATCTAGCCTCTTCTAGGCTAATTCTTGCACCTGGACTAGCCCATTTCTAATAATGTGTGTAAGCACCCCAAGGTGCTCTTACCGGGAAGATTCTAGCCTACATCCATCCTGGGTCGGAGCTTCATCGCGTGTGTCTGGGAGAGTGAAGCATCCCTCTGCTCCAGAGAGCAGAGCTGTCAAGTCTGAGCTCACTTCCTCTTCCTCCCAGCATCCTATTCTGTTTACTCCTCCCACCTATGTTTTAACCTATCAGGGTCAAGGAGTTTCTTTATTGCTTAACCAATGAAATCAACAGATTGATATATGACACTCCCACATCAGGTAGTGTTGGAGCCCCACGTGCAGTCCTGGCAGGAGCCCCATGTGCATCTCTGGCCTGTGATGGTAGCTTAAAAGCCTCAGGCCTATGGCTTTTTTTGTGAATTCATACCTCAGACGTTAGTTACGAAATTTATCACAGATAATAAAAGCCAAGAGACATATATTGGGGTTCAATCAAAATATCAGGAAATTAAAGCAGCCAGTCATTGGCTCTTACCTCTACCTCAGATGAAAATGGTAGTTATTACTCCATGAATCCTCATAATGAGACTGAGCTGAGACTTGTGTCCTCCTGTCTTATATTCTTTTCTAGTGCTGGGATAAAGGCATGCACCACTACTACCTTGTGTCTATGGCTAACTTGTCTGGCTACTGTAATAAAAGGTGTGTGCCATGACTGCCTGATCATTAAGGGTGACCACAGTAGTTGATCTCTTCTCTAATCTGGAAAGCTTTATTTAGTAAAATATGAAAGAAATATCACTACAGTGGTAGTGACCAAAAATTAAGTGGAAAGCAATTATTCAATTCAAGGTGAGTGATGCATATACTTTTTGTGGTGCAGAATAATTTTGACAAATAGAATAAAGGACAAGGGAAGAAATTCAATTATGAAAGAGTAGAAGATGAAATTACCTCCTTAAAAACTAAAATTAGCTACATACTAAAAGAGGTGAAGAAGACCCTTTCTGGAGCAGTAGGCATGTGATTAGAGTCTGTGGCAAAACTTGAGTTTCTAAAATAAAATGACTTTGAAATGACTCACCGTTTTACAAATAAGGAAGAAAACACGTAGACAGTAACTTTCAAGATTGTTTCAACATCTCTGAGACTATAAATTTATACAGTCTTACATTCTAAGCACATGCTCAAATAAAAAAAAAAAACAGGCTCGTGGATAATGTGCAGATGACAAAATGATACTTGGTCATGATTCAGCGTTGAATTGAATGGTAATGCAAATAGTAGCTATTCAAATATTATCAGTGACAAAATCTAAATAATATTTGCAAAAGTTATTTTTAGCTGATACGCGGAGAAACCCAATAGAGATGAAAGTTCAAAAAGAGTGAAAATATGGGACAACGATTCTTAGGAGGAAGCTATAAATATCTTAATGTTGTTGATGCAGACACAAATGCTTATATAAGAGCTCTTCTTCCCTTTCCTTCTGTGGAGTGAGTCTCTCTACACTGATGCGTTTTGGTGATGTGTTTATGAGACAATTGTCTGTAGAAAATACATTCAATGATTTCCAGAAGTTAGTGAGACTGCAGTTATTATTCAATCCTAAATAGATGGTTTTTACTTCCCCAAAGGAAGATACTTTTGAATTTTTTTAAGTATAAACTGGACATACTAAATATATTTAATTAGCGCTCTCAAGAATAACAAAACTGGTAAAATGAACATGTACTAAAAGGGGATTAATTAGATTTTCTTGTATGTATGCATGCATGTGTATATATATATATGTATATATATATATATTTATATATAGTAGTCAAAAGATGGCTTTTTCACACTATAGAGACTAAAACAGTGGTAGCCGCTCAGTCCTCGAAGCTTGGTGTGTCATCTGTCTCAATCTGTTGCTGAAGGCCTGGAGTATTCCAAAAGAGTGGCATCTTTTCTCCACCTTGGAAAATTGACAAAGCTATGTTCTAATGGTAGTGGATAGTGGCGATGGCAGCATCAGCAAGATAAATGCACTCACCCCCAAATAGTGAACATGTGTTGGTAAAAATGCAAAAACTGTTTTCTAATAATTTCTTATATCTCGGTAACTGATGGAAATTGTGGCTCACATTTAGAGTGAATATGTCATTTTCATTAACCTAATCAAGCCATTCCCATACAAGCATGCTGGTAGGATAATCTTATGGAGATAACACTTCCCATATGTGCAGCCAGAAGGCTTATTTCATGAGTGGCTCTAAAGCCTGTCAAGTTGACAATCAATCAGACACTAAATGAGTAACAATAACAACTAATAATAAAATGAACAAATATTGCAATATTATGTTGTAAAATTCTGAACATTGCTGCCTTTATGTTTTGGAGGCTTTATTAAGTAAACAGGTCCTTGAAACAGTTTGAACTTCAATCCCTATCTGTAAGAACTGAAATATTAACAGAGAGAATTAAAACTGCTGAATGTGACAATTGGATTTGTATAAAGGATATGACAGGTTGGCTGACAGATTATCAATACAAGAAGGCACAATTCATGCATGAAAATTTTATCCAAAGATGAGATATTATCTGTAATGTACAAACTTCATACCGTAGAATCCTCAATGAAGGCTTTGGAACATAATTCTGGACAGGAGATTCAGGCCTTGCAGAAGGCAATGGTAAACAGACTTGAAAAGATTGAGGAAATTCTAAATTCTGATGAACAGGAGCAGACGGTGGAAAGGCAAATTTTAACTCCACCAGTGATTAAAACTCTCTGGGATAATTCCCACAAAGCTCTACCTAAAGCTCTATCTGCCTTTCCAGTAATAACAACAGAGAAAGTGACTGGTTCCAGAAACCCTAGGGTCATCAAGGAACATACATGGGAACCCGTCTGTATGAATGATCTGAAAGAAATTAAACAGGCTGTTATAAGTTTTGGGCTACACTCCTCCTATTCTTTAACAAATAGTGCCACTGTCTGATGACTAAGCATTATAATATATAACCTCATGGGTACAATTTTTATTCAAACAATCAAATAGATATAGAATTATTTCCTGAGTTATTTTCTTATAATTATATATTTTCTACTTTTTGGTGAAAATATATTTCTACATGAATCGCTATATATATTTTTTTGTCTCAAATTTTTAAATGGAACAAGTTTAGTAGGCTAGGTCAAGGCTTATTGAAGATGATGAATATTATATGCAAAATTCATAAATCTCTGGATTATTGATGAACAAATGTGTCATGTAAAAATGAAGAGGATGTCTTTTCCATTTAATGGAATATAGAAATATATATTATATCCATGTAACTTTGAGAAGAATTGGCACATATTTGACTGGTATAGAAAGTAAAGATTTCAGATAATGAGAAATCTAGTATACCAATATTTAGGTGAATTTAAGTTAATATGATCCCTTAATCTTAAACTCATTGTCATAAGTGAATATTCTTGGAAAGCAAAATAAAAAAAAATAAAAAACCATGGATACACCTGAGTAGGTATAACAAGCCTCCATAAAGAGTTGGCTAACTGTTATCTCTGAAATATTTCCAAAGTTTACTTTAATATGTCTCCTTTAATAATGTCCTCTCACTAAAAAATAAACTGAAAATTCATATGAACAATTTACCTTAACTCATTATATAAACACATGGATTATATTTATTTAATTTTTTGTTCCCTGATGATTTAAAAACTAAAAAATATTATTTTGCCTGATAGATGTTATTTTGTTTGTTTGTTTGTTTGTATGGTTAGTTTATTTTTACATTTTGAGAATTTCATCATTTCTATTCTTTCCTTTCCCATCCAATTCTTTGCTTGTTCCTTAATTTATTTTCTGCTAAATTAATAACCTCTAATTCTTTAATTATTATATATACACACACAGAGGTATGCATGCATGCACATATTTATAATTACTGATTCATTGTAGTATGATTTATGTGTACATGTTTTTAGAGTTAGTTGAGTTTTGGAGTGCCCAGATCATTGCAGTATATAAGATTCTAGCTGTTACCTTGAACCAATTTTCTTCTCTTCGGGACTATACTGTTTCACTAAAGAATTAACATTTAAGAAGAAATAAGGAGTACTTTAGTACTGACCATAACAAAAATGCCTTAATTTTAGCTAGCTTTTACAAGACCAGGTGGTAACCATGATTTTAACTTATTTGGGTAGGATGAGAGAATTTGGAGATAAACTATTTATTTCTACTTTAAACAGAAATTTTTCATCTACTTTATCAATAGCATAGGTGCTATGGTAAGTTTAATTTACAATTTAAATAATATATTCTGTAACAATATAGACAAATGACCACTATGAGTATAATCAAGCCTGTACCACCCCTTAAAGATATATACTCTCTTCCTCGTGGTAGATCTGATGCTTTTGTAAGGAACATATAGCAAAAATCTGAGAATATCTTAGCAACTGAAGGAAGCCAAAGGTTAGAATCAGCAAGAATGTTTGTATGTCAGTCTTAGAACAACTTTGAAAATGAATTCTGTCAACCATTTTATGAATTTTGGAAATATATTTTCTCAATAGAAGAGATAAGGATTGTGAGGGTCTTTGTGGCAAACCAACCTAAAATTTCTATTCACATGACTCTTGAACAATGAGATAATATAGAATTTTTAATTTCTCAACCTATGTTATAGAGCAAGGAAAGAGGTATCTTGATTGGGGAGCAGATATGGGGCTAGCAAGAAACCTGGTACTAGAGAAATTTCCAGGAGTCCACAAGGATGGCCCCAGCTAAGACTCTAAGCAATAGTGGGCAAGTTGCCTGAACTGCCATTGCCCTGTAGTTAGATTGATTGTTATCTTAAATTTCACCATAGAACCTTCATCCAGCCCTGATGGAAGCACAGGCAGAAATCCTCAGTGGAGCACTGTGCTGAGCTCCCAAAGTCCAGTCGAAGAGTTGGAGGAGTGGGAATTAGCCTTCAATGCATTGGCACAGGAGAACACTTCCTAAATATAAAATCTGTAGCACACACACTGATAGCAACAATAAATAAATGGGACCTCCTGTAACTGACAATCTTCTGTAAAGCAAAGGATACAGTCAATAAGACAAAAAGGGAGCCTACTGCCAGACAGAGACTGATAAGTGAGTGGAAGGGGAATATAAGGGGAGAAAGGGATAGGGGAGGAGAACCTGAGGGAATGGGATTGTCCAGATGGAGGCAGGGCAGAGATGAGAGAAAAAGAAAGATATATTTTGATTGAGGGAGCTACTATGGAGCTAGCAAGAAACCAAGCACTAGATTAATTCCCAGAAATTCACAAGGATGACCCCAGTTAAGACCCTAAGCAATAGAGGAGAGTGTTCCCAAAATGGCCTTGCCCTGTACTCAGACTGATGAATACCTTAAATATCACTATAGAGCCTTCATCCAGCAACTAGGCAGAAACCTCAGCATCAAAGGCAGAGAGCCGCATTGAAACACTGGACTGAGCTCCCAAATTTCAGCTGAAGAGTAGGAGGAGTGACAGTATAAACAAAGAGGTCAAGACTATGATGGGTACACCCACTGAAACAGTTTACATGAGCTAGTGGGACCTCACAACTCCAGCCGGACAGGGAAGGAAACAGCATTGGTCCAAACGAATCTCTCTTAATGTGAGTGAAAATTGTATAGCTGGGGCAAACTGATGGGCTACTGGCTGTGGCACCAGGATTTATCCCTACTGATTGTACTGGATTTTTAGAACCTATTCTCTTTGGATGGGCACCTTTCTCAACCTACATACAATAAGGAGGGCTTTGGATCTTTCCCCAAAGCAATGTGCTTTACCCTCTTTGAGTAATGGATGGGTGTGAGGTGGGGATAGGTTGAGGGCATGGGAAGAGGAAGTAGGAACTGGGATTGGTATGTAAAATGAAAAATAAAATATAGTTTGTTTTCTTAAAAAAAGAGTTAAGGGTGACCTCATTGTGGCTGTGTGTATCTTCTGCAATTTATGTTGGTTATATTTTATTTTATACGCTGTATGATACGATGGCATAGAGTTCAGGAATATCAACTAAGTTGCCTATTTAATAACCAGACAAAAAATTCAAGAATGAGATCCCCATAAAGTCAGAAGTTAAATTCATGTGGTAAAGGTTGGGAAACCTTCCACAAGCAAATTATGAATCTGGTCTTCTAAATCTTTATTTTTTTTAAAAAAAAATGTTAGTTTTGGATTTTTTTGATTCAATTTGAATTGCATCTATATTCAAAGAGGAATAATAATTACTAACATCCTTAGTATTTTCACCATTTATAATGTTTTTTACAGTGAATATTCATAGTAGTCCTGGTCATAAAATTATGATTATTCTAGTTTTACAGATTTAAAAGTCTGAGCCATGGGAATATTACATGCCCAAGATAGAATTTAGAAGTGTAAAACATCATAATTTGCTTCCAGGATGTTCAACACATAGAGAAGGTACCTCAAACCTCATGGTATTATAATTTTCCTTTTTCTAAGGATGTTTTTTCATTTAATTTGATTTTCAAGACTTTCAGCCCCCATATCCTGGCAACAGTGATCACCTAATGAATATTTTTAAATGTCTCAAGATGTAGTTACAGAAATCACTGTCAAAAAATTAAAGATAGGAAATAAGAATTATGTCCATTTGTCAACATTAATAATTGCACACTGATGAGATTTTCATGTGTAAATCTATATTTAAGCAACCAATTGACTTCCATCGTGTGATTTACCCTACTACTTACCCATCAGATTTTGAAGGCACTGCTGGATATTTGTTCTAATTTTTCTCTCTTTATGTATTAATCAAAATAGTGCTTTGAATACACACCTTCCTTCAGTCTAGTGACAGTTTCACAGTACCTTGGAAATATACCCATTACTCTGTAAATTTGATATTCCCTTCCCTGTGGAAAGGAAGCTTTATAAGTGGGGAATTAAAGTTGGCACATATATGATGCCACGGTAACTTGGATGATTTTTATTTCTGATTGGAAAATACATATTTATTCACTATTAAATATTATAGACTATACAGTCTCCTTTGGGGAGTTTTTATACAAATAATATTCTACTGAAGATAGATTTTCCCCATAAACATATTTGGATGATCACGATGCTCTGCCATGGGTTTTAGTAGGAACCACCCAGGTTCAAAAGGTTGAAAAAAGCTTGTAGTTTCCATTACAGAAAAAAATAATTATTTTGGATTAAATTGAAATCTAATATATAGCTAGGGATAAAAAATAATTTACAAACAATAGTAATCAACATAAAGTTAGTATGTAAATATATGTGCTTTCATTTGAGACTTATTATTTCAAGAAAGATGAACTCTTTGACAGTATTCTATTATACACAAAAATTCAAGGTAGATATTCAAATATGCTCATACTTAAGGAACAGTGCCTTAGCATATGAGGATAATTTGTTCTTTCTCCAAAGAAAGTACTCTGTGCATCCAAGAAATACTTGTAACTGAGTGAATTATAAGTGGGATTTGCAAACTCAGAATTTATTGACAACCCAGAATTAAAGAACTCTTAAGCATCTCTCTGTTTTTACAAATGACTGCAGAAAAATTTTTAAAAAAAATCTTATGTAAAGGACTCTCCCCTTAGGTCTAGTGATGTTTTGACTCTTAACATGTTTTTCCTTTGGAGGATAGGTATCTGTGTGTGTTGACAAAGATTTCTGTCCTGCCTTGTTCTGCAGTCATTCAGTCCCAAAGAAACACACAGAGGTCTACATTAGTTATAAACTGGTTGGGCTATTAGCTCAGGCTTCTTATTAACTCTTACATCTTACATTAACCCATAATTCTTCTCTGTGTTATTTATGTGGCTTGGTACCTTTGTCAGTGAGGTGTTCTCATCTTGCTTCCTTTGTATCTGAGTGATACCTGCACACTCAGCCTTTCCTCTTCCCAGAAGTCTCCTGTTCTGGTTGCCCCACCTATACTTCCTGCCTGGCTACTGGCCAATCAGCATTTATTAAACTAGTACAATGTACAAAACTTTACAGGGTATAAAACCATTGTCCTACAGCATTTGTGAAAATGTTAACCATGAATGAACAACTTATCTTTGGATTAATTATATAATTATATATTAAAATGTATATGTTCTTATTTGTAGTTATTTTTTATTTGAACTAGTGTATTATAAGGAACAGTGTGTGTCTTAATGTTGTTTGCAAGAAACTATGCTCACAGTTTTGTGATAAGCTGCTGTGAACTTCATGTGGACTTTTCAGGATTGCCTGGTTATTATTTCTAAGTGTTTTCACAAATTATATCAAGAAAGATTAACCAGAAAGTAAGTTTACTTTGGTGTTTTAAAGTTACATCATGGGTACAGATACATTTTAGAGAGAAAGAGCTCCCTGTTCCTTACTTGTAATTCTTCATATGTTGTTTGTAAGAACAAATATCTTTTGATATAAAATTATTTTACTACACATTTAATGATTCTCAATGCCAAATAAAACCTTTTATTTCAGCACTTTATTTAAAAATGTTAGAATATTTACTATAGAAATATCTATAAAGGTATACATGTGCAGGAACTTGACAAAAAATGACCACTCATTCCTCGCTTTCCCTCAACTGTGTAGAGATAATTCAATGAAGAATAACATTAATGATGACTATCATAAAAAGGAACATTATTTGAGGATAAGAGAAACTACACACTTTTGTGTAAGGTTCCATGGTACAATAGGACCACAGGAGAAAACCGGGCATCTGGTGAAAGCCTTTTGCCTACAATTTGGGGAATGGGAAATAATCTTTGTGGTTTATGTAAAGCAATGTCATTTTATCAAATCTCTCACTTTACTTCTCAACGATTGTAGAGACAGTATTTGGTTAAAAATAGAGCAAGTAGTGTGTCTAAACAGAAAAGTTTAAAATATTAACTAAATTAAAATTTAAATGAATTATTTAGACATATTTGTGAAAGATACTTCCTTAAACATTGACTGAAACTTTGCATATAATACTTAGATTCTCTTAAGTAAGGTAGCTATAACAAACTCTGTAAAACACAGACTCTTGCGCATAGTACAAGTTAATCAAAGTACATGTATTATTTTTATAAACATCAAGATCGGTTATATAAGGCAGGTGTTGTCTATCCTTCAGTGATGAGATGAAAACATTCTTATTGTGATTGGAGTTGAGTACACAAAGCTTCTCTACTGTTAAGGGATATTTACCATTCAATAGGAAAAATATGGAAATATGGTGTTTCTCAATTTGTAAATACCATATTGACCACAAAATAAAAATCACATATTCAAGTAAATTCAACTTCTCTAAGTTTAGCATAATGACAGGGCAATGTACAAGAATCCTGAATTCTTCCCTGGCTTCAAATAAATCCCACTAGTGAAGTTTAAACAACGTTCCTTTCTTCTATTTCATTAATTAGTATCCTTACTTATTCCAAGTCTATTGCTATCTATTTTCATCTGAGTGGTTGATAGTAGTTGATCCAACATATTACCTACATTATCTTTTGTACCTATGTTCAACAACAATTGATTCACAAATCACTGTCCTTTGTGTGAGAACACTATAGATATGACCAAATTCTCTTAGGGGTTTCTTAGTATTCATAGCCAAATTATGTCATTATAACAGATTATTTATCCTGAAAAGAAAAAGGGTTAAACAAACAACTATGTGCTTGAAATTTTTATTTGAAGTCAATGGCACCACAGTGCGTCAACACTTTATGTTTTTGTATCTGTTTCTGGTTCATATCTCAGAAACAACTAAGTCTACATATATCTCTAACATGCAAATATCTTTGGACAAAAATATTCAATGTTTCCAAACCTCAATTTTCCTTCCAAAATATGGGGAAAGAGCCACAAACTGAGAATATCATTGAAAGGATTTCAGGATCTCTAAATACAAACTAACTACTGCTAATATGGCCTGGAATATATTTAGTGCTAAAGGAGGATTGTCATTATTAAAATCATGATAAACTTTAACTTCAGTGCATGCCTGAATACTTTATCCTCAGTTTTACTTTTCAGTAATCCTAGAATACTTTTCAGAAGAACACTTTTTCAGTCTGCCTCGTCATCAACTGTAGTAAAAATGACTATTACCACAACACTAAGCATTTGGTTTTGATTTTCTTTCTAACTTATCCTTTGATCTTTAGCACCTTAACATATACTTGTAATGATAAAATTTTACTCAGTGTGTCCTTTGAAATTTTATTACAATAATATTAGGCTAGATGCTTTATTTTGTTATTTCAGTTAATCTACCTGTGCCAAAGTTAAGTCCATATGATGCCATGGTACCATTGGCAGCACATGTCAATTAGGTCTTCAATACTGAGTTCTTCATTGTGGCTATGTTTTTCTAAGCTACTAACTTTTTTCTCAGAAATCTTGTTTACATGGAGTGTTATTAATGGATCAGTAACAATCTTAACAGGAAATTTTGTGTATTCCATTTATGTCAATGCATTTGCTATGTCTAAAGGATCTCGGTAATGTTTTGACCATTAATATAAATTTCAATTGGTTTACATAGTAGACCCCTATCAAGTATACAATTGGAATATATCACATGAGATTAGATTTTCTTTCAATAATGTAAATAGTTCTATATTGAAGAATAATCCTCTGTCCTTTATTTATGGCTAGAAACCAAATATGAGTGAATACATCCCATGTTCCTCTTTTTCGGCCTGGCTTACCTCACTCAGGATAGTGTTTTCTATTTCCATCCATTTGCATGCAAAATTCAAGAAGTCCTAGTTTTTTACTGCTGAGTAGTACTCTAATATGTATATATTCCATATTTTCTTCATCCATTCTTCCATTAGAAGCTAAATAAGAAGGAGAATCCAAAGAAAAACATATAGGCATCCTCCTGAATATTAACCTTCATCAGGCGATGAAAGGAGACAGAGACAGAGACCCACATTGGAGCACCGGACTGAAATCTCAAGGTCCAAATCAGGAGCAGAAGGAGAGAGAGCACAAGCAAGGAACTCAGGACCGCGAGGGGTGCACCCACACACTGAGACAATGGGGATGTTCTATCGGGAACTCACCAAGGCCAGCTGGCTTTGTGGGAGCCTAGGCAGTTTGGATGCTCACCTTACTAGACCTGGATGGAGGTGGGTGGTCCTTGGACTTCCCACAGGGCAGGGAACCCTGATTGCTCTTTGGGCTGACGAGGGAGGGGGACTTGATCGGGGGAGGGGGAACTTGTCCCAGAAATGTCAAGAAACAATATAAAGCTTACCTAAAAAATACACTGCCAGAGTGATTCCCTTAACCATTGTTCTTTAGTCATTGTCCAGGCTCACCTTTTAAGTATGCTTCATATTATCCTTTAACAATCTGTAACTATCTGCTCTCTGCAATGTAGACTGTGTGGCTTGTGTGAATTCATTTGATGGATATCTCAAGAACCTAGGTCATATAGGAGACCAAAATGTGATCCCAGTAGATT
This sequence comes from Alexandromys fortis, assembly GCF_014885135.2. Taxonomy (NCBI): domain Eukaryota; kingdom Metazoa; phylum Chordata; class Mammalia; order Rodentia; family Cricetidae; genus Alexandromys; species Alexandromys fortis. Next base: position 1,541,540 of record NW_026067990.1, read on the forward strand.
CACCACTAAATCAAAAAGGAACATTTCACTGAACTCACCAAGGTATGCTTAAAATCACCTGTAATTTAAGGAAAATTTTATTTCAAGAATGAAATAATAAGACATCCGGGCTCTTTTCATTAATAGAAATCTTGAGAGTCATATTAGAATTGTAAAATTTTATCAGGGAATTCAAGGTTCCCTCTTGAGCTTCTAGTTTCAATAATTAAAGATTTTAAGAAAGGGATTAAAAATAAGACTTGAGAACAACTTTATTAGAGTTTAAAAGAAACATATCAGGGAAACAGGATGCAAATCTTAGCAGCTTCCTGCAGAGGGACGATGGAGAAGAGAATGGGGAAAAGGCATGCCATCTGAGACAAGTTGGAAGCCATATGGTGGGGAGGGTAACTTCTGAGAAAGAGTAAGGACGTTGAAAGTACCAGAAAAAAATTCTTAGGCTCTAACTAGTATCTGAAAGAGAGAAAATAAGAGAAGGAAAAATTATATCTTTCTGAGAAGATGCAGAAGTATATCCGCAGAAACTACTAATAACGAGAGCAGAGAAATATATATCCTAATTAAGGGAGCCATCTTAGGCTTGGCAAGAGATTTGACTCTAGAGGGGCTCGCAGGTGTCCAGGGAGATGTCCCCAGATAGTACCTTGGGCAACTGAGGAGAGGGCACCTGAAATGGCCTTATCCTATAGCCATACTGATGAATATCTTGCATATCACCTTAGAACCTTCATCTGGCGATGGATCGAGATAGAGGTAGAGACCCAAATTGGAGCACCGGACTGAGCTCTTAAGATCCAAATGAGGAGCAGAAGGAGGAAGAACATGAACAAGGAAGTCAGGACCACAAGGTCCTGATCTATTGGGAGCTCACCAAGGCGAGCAGGACTGGGACTGAATAAGCATGGGATGAAACCGAACTTTCTGAACATGGCGGACAATGAAGGTTGATGAGAAGCCAAGGACAATGGCACTAGGTTTCGATCCTAATACATGAACTGACTTTGTGGGAGCCTAGCCTGTTTGGATGCTCACCCTCCTGTACCTGGATGGAAGTGGGAGGACCTTGGACTTGCAGCAGGGCAGGGAATCTGGACTGCTCTTCATTCTTGAGAGGGAGGGGGAATGGAGTGGGGGGGAGAGGGGGGACGGAGAGGGGGGAGGGAGGGGGGGGAGGGGGCAATGTGTGAGAAGAGGGGGAGGGAAATGGGAAATGGGGAGGAGGCGGAATTTTTTTTCAACAACTAAAAAAAATAAACAAAAAAAGGAAAAAAAAGAAACTACTAATAGCTTATAGTTATGGATAAATGGGAGTAAGATAAAAATAAATTATCTCATACAAGGAATAACTTTCCTTCCTATCTCTTTAACGTGGCTTAAGTTGAGCACACTTGTCCTACGGATAATATTATCTTCTAGAGTGACATGCCCTTAGACAGGTCATTGACTAAGATGAACTGGTTTGTTAGGTCTTGACCCAGGACAGACATGCCTTTCTTTAAAAAAAAAAAAAAAAAAAAAAAAAAAAAAAAAAAAAAAAACAGGCAAGGTTTTTCTTAATGTGCCTTTGCTACTTTGAAATTCTTCTTTCAATGGAGTTCTAAATTTTGGAAACAGAATAAATTGCTTGTGCCCTTATTCACCAAATATACAATAGTTACATTTTAAAAAATGGCTGTTCTGTTTGACATTTTAGTTCATAGAACTAACTCACCAATTAATTTGCCCATTGCAGCAGTTTTAATAGTTATTCTGTGAAGCTTATAGATTGATTTATTTTTCAATGAAGTTTAGAGTTAATGAGGTAAATGTTAGGAAAAATGTGTCTGTCAATTTGAGTGTTTGGTCTGATTTTAGCTTGTTCTGCTATTTTAGAAATTTTGTGTAGGCTGCTATGTAGAAAATTCATTGATTTCTCTTGGAAAGTTATTTCTAACTTCTGCTGTGAGACTGAATATTTAGTAATGCAAAATAAAGCATAAAATATGTTATAAAATTAATTAAATGATTGTATTTTAAATGTAAATCACTGAGAGCTAATATAAAGAATCATTTTCATATAACTCTTCAGTTTCTTAAATAGGTTTTTTTAAATTTACCTTTCAAATAGGTTTTGTGCTATATTTGGAGATTAAAGATTTGTTAGAAACCAGAGATTTACAGGTAAGATGTCCAATATCCAGAATGAAATCCACATGAATCTGTTAATCAGAATAAATATTTTTATGAGCAAGCATCTCCTGACCAGATTGTTGGGGCAAGATGACAGGCTTGAACCTTGAAATGGAAGAGCCTTAATAAGATAATTAGGGAAAATGGAACATCATACCTGAGACAGAATAAAGGACTTTGATTTAAAAAATATCTGTTTCCTTCCAAAACCTGGAGAAGCACTTTATTAGGAAAGAAAGTGTGATATGAGAGAATGGGAGAAAGCACTATAATCCCTTAAGTGTTACATCTCAAACCCAGGAGAAGTCTCACTCAGTATGGGTGAATCCTCCAGCAGTTCTCACCCAGCCCCCTACCCAAAACCTTTTCCTCCCAGGGATTGGGCCTCTGTGTCCCTTTCCACAGCCTCTGATCCATATGTAATCTCAGCCATTTTAGCTAAGCAGGTTTCTTGGTCTCACTGCCCAGACCCCCTCTCTTGGTGAGCTGGTTCTCTTTCACTCTTTTCACCCCTGTGTTCTCCCATGATACTGTTTAGTCTGCTGGCCATGTTCACCCTGAACTCTTCTCTCTATCTGTTCTTGTCCCTTATATGATCAATAAAAGTCTTCTCCATAACCCCATTCACTTTGGACTCTTCCAGATGCCTCTGGTTTAACTATTCCTCATATCTATAAGAAAATACCCTTAAAATACTTTAAAATGGTCATATCCTAATTTTTATTCATCATGGAAGGAAGCTGTCTGCATATATTAATCAACTGGTAAAAATTTTCTGTAATATGTAAAATTTGGAATATTGCAGATCACGTTGTTTAATTATAACTTTGGGGCTATCTTGAACTAATACAGAAAAGGGATTCTTGACATACTTTTTATTTCAGTCCTAACATCCTGATAAACAAATATCTTTGAAATGTACTAAATCAATAAAACCTCCTTCTCCACTGAAGGACTAAGAATACTATGAGAAAACATATGAGGCCTGTCTACAAGTGGCTTCATTGATTTGTTTACCAATACATTTTAGATTTGCTTTGATTTATGACTTTCTTTGTTCTCTTAATAAAAATCTTCATGATAGCACTTCCATGTTGGAATATAGAAGCTAGCGAAATCAACTCAATATTAATTAGGTCATGGCAACTCAAATTTGACTCTAGGTAAAACCATTTTCCCTTTGATGAGAGGAGAACTGTGTTTTTTAAAAGTATGAACAACACACACTGCAATGACAAAACTGTCAGAGGAAGTTTCCAGATAAAGGTGATGTACTAAAAAGTCAACAGAACAATGACTAGTGGTCCTACCATCCTCCAAAGCTTGTTCTGGAGCTTTCCATCACAGACAACTAAATGGAAATTTTAGCTCAGCCAAAATGTGAAAGGTTTTTTTCCTACTGAAGCAACATGTAGAGACTAGAGAAGAGAACTAAAACTGATTGTAAAATTGTGTAGACACAGATTGCAAAGTTAACTAGGGATGAATAAATCTGAGACTATTAAAGGAACAAAATAAGGCTTGACCCTCAAGGAACTGCAATTTTAAATATTATGACAAAGAACTGAAAACAATCACAATGAATGAATCCACCACCAAGTCACTACAATGAAAGTAATAAATGTTTGTCTGTTTTCTTGCCATACATGTACATAGTCATAACATGATCATTTAAAAAACATAAAACGACAACTGTGATTATGAAGCTATGAAATGAAAATAAAAATATAACATGAGGACTAATCAGAAAATTAATTCCTGGACCAATATACCTTCTTAGTCTTGGCTTAGTGATTAGGAATTTTGTTGGTTGCTGGTGACAATCCTGAATGTAATAACTAAAACATACTTAAACACATGCTTAGTTTTCTCAGGTTATGAACAATGTTCATGTATCTGAGTGCTGGTAGTATAACAACAGTACCCAAATGATCTTTGGGGTTCTTGTTTCATAAAAGTGTCTGTGATACATTCTGCAAGACACAGAAGAAAGTGACTGAATTGTCTTTGAAATTTCCTGCTTCATGAAAAAGTCTGCTGGATACTATGGGCCTGTAGGCTGAAGATGGATGCCCCAATGGTATAAAAGAACTTTGAGTGACTGACTGTCCAGGCAGTGAGATGTCTCTATCATTTCTAGAGTTTTGGAAGTTGCTTACAATGTACTTCCTGTTTACTTTGGTAATATTATATGCTTCTGGATTCTGTGATTGAGTTGAAGAATGGTTAGTTATAGTTATAGTATTCCTTTGTTATGATAAAAGATAAAATAAATATAAATATTGTAACTGTAATTCTTGCTTGATAACTGTTTGGTTATATGTAATTTTACTATGTTAAAGTGAAAGCCTTTCCTTTTTGTTTAAACAGAAAAAGAGGAAATGGTGTAGGAAGTCCTTCTGTATTTGTGTTGCTTTCATTGGTTAAATAAAGAAACTGCCTTGGCCTTTTGATAGGGCAGTATTTAGATAGGTGGGAAGACAGAACTGAATGCTGGGAGGAGTATGGCAGATGAAGAGAGTGAACATGGAGCTGTCAGGTCAGACATGCTGAATCTTTCCCGGTAAGCCATGACCTCGTGGTGACATACAAAGTAATAGAAATGAGTTAAACCAAGATGTAAGAATTAGCTAAGAAGAGGCTAGATATAATGTGCCAGGCAGTAATTAAATTAATATAATTTATTTGTGGTTATTTTGGGCATATGCTAGCTGAGTGGCCAAAACAAAGGGCCCCCCTTTCCTACTACTACACCCAAATAACATCTAAAGTCCCAACCAGCACACAAACCATTTACACTAAAACATAAGTAGATGGATTCCATATATGGGCAGGGAGAATATAGGTATCTGTCAAGTAAATTAATTGCTAAGGCCTACACAGAAATTTATGTAACTACCATTGCCCAAATGTACCCATCTATAGCAAATCCATCTAGTTTCAAGGGAGGTGTTATAATAGTAGGTTTGGAGGAAAGCAATTAGAAACCATTGACACACGTAAAAAAGTATTTTAGGTTAATTATCAAATAGGTAACTATGACACTTGATGTGTTTTGATAGTAAAGAAGGCATACATTAAGTTTATACATAAGATATTAAAAATTTATTAGCAATTTCAGAAAAAAAATAAATTCTGTATAAAAAGTATGGTCCTCAAAGCAAACAAAAGGAAATAACTTAAAAATGTGTCATGATTTCACTTTAGTTTTTACGGAACTGTGTAATAAAAGAATCCCTATGACTTTGAACGCAGAGCATTCTCTTGGCTATCACAGATTTAGTAAATCAAAAAGTACTATCTAGCCAGGCAGTGGTGACCCGTGCCTTTAATCCCAGCACTTGGGAGGCAGAGGCAGGTGGATATCTGTGAATCTGAGGCCAGCCAGGTGTACAAGAGCTAGTTCTAGGACAGGTTCCAAAGTTACAGAGAAACCCTATTCGAAAAACCAATATAACAGCTGTTATAGTGGCACTGGAGTAATATCACCCATAACATCTGACTGTCAACTGGGTAGCAGCAGTGACTCTGCAGAATATAAATTCAATCTACTGAAATTTACTGAACTTTAAAACGCTGCCAAAAGTTTAGATCCCAATAATTGGATTTAGAGAAAATATTTTCCTGGCAAAATATCCCCTGATCACTTGATTTCTTACCTGTACAACCTCTACATAGATTTAGTTTTTTGCTTATGAATATGAGGTGAAATCCAGCTACAACACTTTTATAGAATAAAGTCAATGGACATTACTGTGACAAGAACTGAGGTTGATTGCTATGAACCAAGATGTAGGAGAATACTTTTTCTCTTATTTTTCAGAAATATATGGTGCTATGCATTTGGTTGGCATATTGTTTGGATGTTGTTTCCAAAGATGTGTATGCTCAAGTTTTTCCCTCACTGTAGCAATGTTGAGAAGAGGTGAGGCTTTTAATGTGTGTGGATTAAATAAGACTTACCAAGATGCCATCTTTCACATAGTAACCAAACAGAACTCCCACCAGAGACTAAGCAGAGATAGCCCCCTTATTTGACATTATAGTTTCTAAAACTGTGAACTAAATACCCTCTTTCCTTTTAAAGAACATAACTTTAGGTATTTTGTTATAGTAGTGGGAAATATATTATTACATGTGGAGGATCATATCTGTCAAACACTTCCATTGTCTAGATGGTCCACAGACACTGGTTCCAAAGACACTTGAAGAACTACTACTTCATTATCAGATATACTTGGAACACGGCAAAGTATAAGAAGGTGTCAATCAGTAACATAATAAAGCATAAACTGTGAGTTCTTTTATTATAGATTTCAATAATATACCATTAAAAATATCTTGTTATGGTATATCTTTGTTATTTCTTTATAAGTATGAAATTAGTAATAAAGTAGGTATTGAAAAGCCAAGATTAGTTTGTAAAATTTGGACAAAGTTTATTAAGTGTAAAATGGATGGAATTAAATATGTCTTTACGTACATATTATCATTTTATATATTTCAGAGGAAGATTTAAGTGTAGAGAAGCTATCAGTGAGATTTATCATGTAACTATCAGAATAAAATAGAAACATGTATGTTTTCTGTATACTCTGTGTTATAGTATACAGAATTCTTCAATATTAATCTTTTTATTTGATTATATTCCAAAATAAGTATTACATTACTTTTAAGTTGCCAAAGTTAAGATGTGCAGTTCTTTGTTAATAAACATAAAATAAGACTGTTGTTTATTCATTGAGTTGCATTCTAGGGAAGAAGCAAAACAAAATATTTCCATATTGACCTAAATGTCCAATAAAATTAAAACATCCAGTGTCCTTGTTAGAAACCAGAAACAAGCAGATTCCTGAGAGTTCTAGGCCAGTTGTACTACATAGAGAGTTCCAGAACAGCCAAGACAATGCAGTGAGATCTTGGCTCAAAAGATAAAGAAAAAAAAACATAAAAAGAAAACAAACAAGTAAAAATCCAGGAAGATTTTTAAAATATATCCATATATGACTGCTATAAATAACTGTCCATCATGTCTTCTCATATTATCTTTGTTTTATTAGAATGTGAGTAAAAAACTAATCAACAATATCAAAGTTGTTTTGCATAGTGACAAAAATATTGAAAGTGAATGAGAAGAAAAAATACAAGATATTGAATTTTCATGTAATTCCTGGGTATTACTTATGCCTTCTTCCAAATGCAATGTGTATGAACTGGTTTTGGACATTGAGTTGGGTAACAAAATGAAAAAAATAAAAAACAAAGTAGAATTTGTAAAATATCATACAGAAATTATATTGAAAGAAGTCATTAACTCAGTTTCTTTACTGATTCTTACGTTTTGAGTCATTTTGTTAGAAGAAATCCTTGAAAAATTTCTGCCACCCATCAGACATTAATGGGATCTGTTGATAGCCTGTTGTTATCTGCACATGTCTGTCACTTAGAAATGTAATCCAAATTGGTTTATTGATTCTGGGAAACCGTGCTGGTCAGAGGTTGCAGTCTACCATAGCCTGGTAGCTTTCTCTAAGCTAGACTACATGAAGGACTCCTTCCCTACCCCCCGAGAAGATTTCCTGCTCTCTACCTACCCTTATATGGAGAATTTCTCTAGGCCCAGTAGCCTGAGCTTATCTGGAAGCTATCTCTAAACATGAATGTCTGCTTTATCTCTAGCATGCCTGGCTTCCTTCTAGAAACATTTTTTCTTGCTGCACACATGCTAAAACCTATTCTAGCAGCTTGGCTATAGGACCTTGCTGCCACTTGCCCAGCCCTATGATGGGAGCATGTCACTTAATGCAAGTTAGGGATTGTCTCCAAGCACCCCAATTCTATATATTTCCTATACTCTGGAATGAAGTTAAGTTGATTTACTTAATTCACCAGATGAAGTCATCTCCTGGAGGGCTATCTTCATCATACCAACAGCCATCCAAACCCTGTTCCCTTCTTCTTCTCCCTCTATCCCCATGGACCAATGCAGCCAATGATGCTAGGAAGAATGAGAACCACATACTGCTATCATATGATTTAGGGTAATGGTAAGTAGGTTTTAAAATAAAATATTTACAAGTATATTAAAAAATCAATTTTGTGTAAAATTTCTCTTGTCCTTTACCTACATGATTGTGTTGGTTTCTTTTTTGCATTGTTGAAAGTATTGTTTGTAATGACATTGATGATGTCTAGAACTGGTGGTAAGAAACACTTTGTGAATAATTCCAAATTAAAAATCCCTTATTATTTATGATATCTAATATTATAAAGCAGAATGACAGAAACAGTACCATCCCCAATATATATTAGTGAAGTCAGAATTTTATCAGATTAAATGAGGGAGAAACAGTTGATGCAAATTGTTAGAAATTACATATCCAGTAGGTAGAAGAATCATGTCATTATAGTTCAGCTGACAGTTGCAGTGCCTTTTCTTCTAATAGATGTAACTATATATTCACATAACTTATATTTTAACAGATCTTAATCATTTTGTTTAATACTCTGCTCATCTGATTTACTATGTAATGAATTGACCAATTGTAAATTTGTATTAGCCAAGTTTAATTTAATAAATTCAGAATAAAATCTGATTCAAATCTGGACTTATGCAATTTAACCAACTAGTCAAATGGAAATACAAAGTTTTTCAATGTGTGGCTGAAATTTTACTCAGACATGAATGAAGGACTTTGCTATTTTATATGTTGATTTATTTAAAATAAAGACACCATTTCTCACTCATTTAGTTGGATAAAATTTTGACCTCACAATATATCACACAGATTATCATATTTCTATGATGCTGTTTTACAATTTCGTTTTGATTCAAGAATAGATAACCTTTAATAGTGACGTGTGTGTGTGTAAATGTACGTGTGCCTTGTATTTACATTTGTGTGAGTTCAATTTCTAAGGGACTACTGGTCTTTAAAAAGTATTTGCAATATTTTTTGTTTCTTCAAAAGAAAACTCAAGATAAATTCTTTTTATATATAATGTAAACTTGTCAAATAGTACCTAATGCTATAATAGAATTCATGTTAGTTCTTGAGTTGTAGTTCTGAATCACTGTCTTTAAATATTTTTTTTTCAAAAGTAATAGTTAATACTTTAGGATGTGACATGTCAAATATATATGTAGCATTCATTGACACATTTATCTAGTCAGGCAATAAAAATCTAATAAGGTCTTGCCACATATCTCTGGGTAAGAAATGAATTGACTTTCTGACCTGATATCTGATTGAAAGAATGCCATGGAAAAGAAAACTGAAAGCTGAAAACTATGTAGCTAATCTGTTAGCAATAGTTCTATTCCTCTAATTCTTTAGGAAACATGTCCCATAAGAAATGAAGATATCTGAAATAAGCTAATGAGGTACAGTTTTTCAGAAGAAAGGCAATTTTAGTTTAAGTTATATACAACATTTCAATTAACTGGTTTTTCTTTACAAAAAAAGTTCAGATGTCTGTGTATGTGATAATCAAAATAATTATATGAAAATAAAATCTTATTGACTAGCTACCATAGAAACATTTGGTTCTTTGTTTAAAAGGTGAAGAAGAAAGTATCTATATTAGTGTAGACTTCTCTCAGTTTAAGCAAGTGGTTTTAGAAAAGGCCATCTATAAGGAAAATACATTTCAATGCCAGAGATTTTGCTTTGGAAATATTAGTAATGATTACTAGTCTTTCTGTCAAATGGAAAAAAAAAATAAGAAATACCAGCAATTGGAAGTCAGATTAACCATGCTATTAACTACAGTAACACTGTGAATATGCTACCAAGCTCTCATTGAATAACAAGGTAACCAACTTTAATTTGCACCAGTGCCCTCCTTTAAAAATGAAAAGGAATTATTATGCAATTCCAAAGGTTAATGTGAATAGTAGATAGAAATTACTCCAATCAACTTAAACTTTCCAAAATACTTTCCATGGTACCAATATAAACTTATTAATGATAAACTCTGACTTAATATCATCTTTTTAATATAGGATTGTTTTTTTTCATATGTATTTTCTCTTTCTAATCTCTTTAGATGGGGAGTTTGACTTTCCATGAATTATTCAAAATGAGTAAGGGATGCACACAAACATGCTTACACATGAAGACACTGTATTTGTGTGTGCAGATCAGTGTTGGCTCCCAACTGCCCTGACCATGGAATAATCACACAGAAATTATATTATTGGCAATACTGTTTGGCCAATAGTTAAAGAGTATTTCTGGCTTATTCTTATATCTTAAATTAACCCGTTTCCATTATTTTTTTTGAAATGGAAATATTTAATTCCTTTGAAACATTGAAATTTAATATACAATGTGGAAATTATCTTGATGTAACCCTGTATTCTCAGTAAACTATAAAATTGTCTGGATTGATAGTGAGCCAAAACTTTGAACCTGAGCACTAAAGATACTGATTCACGCACAGAGCAACCCTGATAAAATTACAAAGACATCTTGAATCATTCACAGGGGCGTAAAACACACTTTTAAAAAGAAAGAGCCTGGAGAGAGAGGAAAGAGGAGAAAGAGAGAGGAGAGGAGAGAGAGAAAGAGAGAGGATTTCTTGTTCAGAATCGATAAAGTTCCATGCCTGCTTGTATGTGTTGCAGATTGTGCCTCCTGTTCTGGTCCTTGCTAACTTTTCTTTCTTGGGGCCTTGACTTCAAGGCAGCAGAGAGCAGTGCAGGGCTCAGAACAGTTAGCACATACTGTGGCTTTCCCAGCAAACTTTACAGGCTCCGTTTTGTGGAGACTCATGACTGGTATAACACTCCACCAGTTTCTGCCAGTAAAATTTCCTTCAGTTTCTGCCACTAATTTCGTGGCTACCCAGTCCCCCATAGTTGCCCCTTTTTAGGGTTCACCAAGCAGGCCTTTGCATTTGATTCTTTAAAGAACCTGCACCTTTCTAAAGTGTCCTCATTTCCCAAGTAGATTTCACTTTTCCTTTTAAACAGTAGATTCTTAAAAGAAGAGAAAGCTCAATTATCAACGCTGAGCTAATTCATTTGAGGCAACAGCTAGCAGCTGTGGGGCATTCTACCTCTCACTAATTAAATGGAGCTGTGACTTCAGAGAAGACAGCCGCCTCCCAACCAAGCAGCGACTCTTAGTTCCCTGAGTCACACCGTCTGATATCACACCATTTCCATTATTTTATATTTTACCATGAGGCTTGTGGCCAACCAGCAAGGTTCTGGATGGTGACTTGCATCTGTCTCCAGTGGTGGCTCCATGGCTTCTCCTTGATTCTGTTTTCTTACTCCAAGCATTCAGTTTAGTTTTCCCACCTAGCTCTATTCTACTAAGCCACTGGCCAAAACAGCTTTATTTATTAACCAATGAAAGCAACACATAGACAGAAAGACTTTGAACACCACTTCCCTTTTTCTGTTTAAATAAAAAGGAAGGTTTTAATTTTAATATAGTAAAGTAATATATAATAAAATAGTTAGCAAGCAAGAATTACAGGTATAATATTTATATCTACTTTATCTTTTATGATAATTAAGGAAAGCTATAATTATATCTGTCTATCCTTCAACTCCATAAAAGACCACAAAAGAATATAATATTACCTAAGAAAACAGGAAATACATTATAAGCAACTTCCAAAACTCTAGAATTGACAGAGACATCTTGCTGCCTGGATCATTGGGTCACCAATCTTTAGCCTACTAGCCCACAGTATCTAGTAAACTTTTGCATGAAACAGAAAATGCCAAAGACAGTTCAGCTTATACTGGTGGTTTGTTAGCCTCCTTTTTCTGTGTCCTGCAGAATGTCTTGTAGACTTTCATGAAGCAGGAACCTGAAAAAGACTGTCTCACCTTCTTTAGGCAGCTTCATTTCTGGCTTATTCTTATATCTTAAATTAACCCATTTCCACTATTTTATATTTTATCACGAGGCTTGTGGCCAACCAGCAAGGTTTTAGCTGTTGGCTTGCATCTGTCTCTGGCAGTGGCTCCAAAGTTCTCCTTGATTCCACCTTCCTTTTCCAGTCAGTAATCAGTTTAGTTTTCCCAAGTAGCTCTATTCTGCTACGCCACTGATCAAAACAGCTGTATATATTAACCAATAAAAGCAATGCATGGACAGAAGGACTTCCCACACCGGATTAGATTTAACTGTAATTAATGGAAAATCTAACTATTAGAGGATGAAATAGCTATAAAACATTCATCAAAATTTGGAACTTGCATTTTGACATTTTTGTTTTCCATTATGGATTCCTTGGATCAACACATCCTTTGTCTCTGTTGCACAGATCAAGGTAGCTTCTGATTTGCCTAAGTTACCCACTCTACTCAGTTCATCTTTGCACATCCCATTAGAGGAAATCTTTTTTTTTAAGGTTCTGTCTCCTAAAAAGTTACTGTAAGTATTTTCTTTCATCTACTGTACTTGCTTCACAGAGTGTACACTTTTTGAAGAAATAAAATTTTATTCTACTTTTTGGTGTTTAAGTATACTTTTTTGTCTGATGTATACTTGTGATGTGGGAGGGTCTTCTGTCTATGTGTTACTTTCACTGGTTAATGAAGAAACTGCCTTGGCCCTTTGATAGGACAGCAGCTTAGATAGGTGGAGTAGACAAAACAGAATGCTGAGAGAAAGAAGCAGATTCAGGCAGTCACCATGATTCTCCAACCTGAGATGGACATGCTGAATCTTTCCTGGTAAGCCACCACCTCATAGTGCTCCACAGATTATTAGAAATGGGTTAATCATGATGTGAGAATTAGCCAATAAAACGATAGAACTAATGGGCCAGGCAATGTTTGTTTAAATGAATACAATTTGTGTGTTGTTATTTCTGGCGTAAAGCTAACCATGTAGGAGCGGGTTGGGACAAAAAGCAGGCCTGCTCACCTCATCACTACATACTTGCATATAACAAAATTGTATTCTCTCAATACACTGTATAAGTTTATTTTGGGTACATTTGCATGAGTTTAGTCATGCACTTAGTAGTATGTATATGACAGTTACTCCTCATGACAACAAATTAATTAAGTGGTATTAGTTCCATTTGTCAAACTAGGCAACTAAGGAACAGAGATCTGAATGACTGGTTCTAGATTTCACAGAGTATTGAACATGAACCTAGAATGATGATTTATGGACTCGAATCTCAGAAATACTACATTATATTCCATCTGTAAGCTCTGCATAGCAATGCTTACTGATTAACAAAATGAGCTAATTTATTGTATCACAACTGGATACACCCAGTACCTGCCATTCTGAGTAAAACAACAACAACAACAACAACAACAACAACAACAACAACAACCACACTGCACTATAGTATACAAGCTTGAATAAATGATGGGATATCAGTATGGTTGCTTGGTAATTATGTTTTATTGTTTTGTAAATAATTATTACTTTATGTAGAAACATCTGTAATACAATGCATTGTAATTCTCTTTGATGCAGCTAGTGTGAATAGTTTGCTTTCTGGATGACAAGAGTGTACTTGTAAAATCTCATCCAGCATGTATAACAGTCTCATGCTTTGGCCCTTACACTGTTTTTAGGTGCTGATTTTAATGTGTTCATAGTGATATCACATGAAAGAAAAAACTTTTCATATTTATCTCTAGGTACATGATAACCCTTAGTAGAAAGAAAGATCATCAGCTTTAGTCATGAATTAGGAAACAAGAAAAAGTTTGAGATTGTGATCCCATTTGGATGTTTCTTTTCTTATATGTGAATATTTAGCAGTTCTTTAATCTACCATTGAAGAAAAATGTGCCTTAGTATTCTAGTTATCAGGATAGTCTTTGGAACCAGATTGCATTCGTGTAAATCTCCTTTGGAAATAACCAACTACCAAGTCTTTAAAAAGATATATAATCCTTCTCTACCTCAATTTCCTTAGCACCAACACAAGGATAACAGGCCCAAACTATGGTGTATTATTTGAGGAAAAGGAAGTCAATATACAGAGTGTTTAGATAGAGCTTAATTAGATGATATATTCACAGAAATAGTTTATGCAATACATTAAATAAACTTATTCTCAAAAATCTCTCTAGTTTTTTCCAATTTCAAATTATTCCAGAGTATATTTGTTAAGTACTGATGTTCTTGTCTCAAGTTCTCTTTCTTCTTTAAGAAATATTCGTTATGTAGACTCCACTGAAACATGGAAAACTTTTTTTTTTTGTAAATCTCAAAACAGAAAGCAAATATTTTAAGACTTGCAGTACAGAACAGTTTGGATAGATGCAGAATTTTTAAAATATAAAGAAAATGCATTTTAAAAATATCAATCCAAAAATTATGTTTTATGGAGATAAGGTTGAGGGACTAATTTAAGTAAATATTCAAAAGGAGAGAAATTATATGAAAAAGTCTAATTTCCCAGCTGGGAAATGTCTGCAGATATAGCAAATACTTACTCAGCAGATCTCTATTTTTATCCAAGCAGCTTGCCAAGAAATACCATGGCTGCAGTTTTCTCTCATCTCTTATGTGAGCTGCAGCACAGCTAGGAATTCTGAAAATGGATGCCCAACCTTTAATGTGCTTGAGTGGGTGTCGGGTAACATGCAGGTCAGCAGATTTGCCTCTGGCTCACTACTTTGGGAATTGGCCCAGTTAACAATGGCAAAGTGGGTTAGATCTGGGTTGACAACATATTGCTCATATTTGAATATGCTTCATCAACCACAAATCTAAACTCTCTTCCAAAACTGGGGTGCTAAATCCTGGCTTTTTGTCTTAGAAAGCAATTATGTAGGTGCATATTTTCCTGTGAGATCCAAGAATGCTATGGTTTAAAGTGTCACTATGAACACTGTGTATCTTATATGATGGTTTTATATACAGTATGCCTTAATTATCTGAGTAATTTTCTCACATGAAGGCAAAGGCTGGTCCTTTTTAAGGTCCAAACACCAGATTCTCCTAAGTACTAATGATTATATTGTTATATCCACAAGACCCTTACTGATTTTTATAGTAAGCAAGATCATACTTTCCTTAATCTGTTGTACTGTTTTAGTTTTAGAGAAATGAGTGTTCTACAATTCATTCTACTAGTTTCTGTTATGTTTTTATTTTATTTAGATAAGGAATTTCTTGGGAGATTTTTCACAACATCTTTCTATTCTACATCATTTTATGAGTGGTATTCATAATGTGCTTAATGGCATAATGTATTTTGTCATGTAAATATGCAAACATTAAGTCATTTGATACTGAGCAAAATCCAGTTACTCCAGTTTAAAAAAACTTAAAATTAATAATTATTAAGAAATTACTGTTAGTACACTCATAAAATCTCATAAACATGACTGTCTGAACATGTGCTGAACAAGAACAACAAAAATTGACATGCCAAAGTAGATGGAGAAAAGATCACAAGGCCTCAATTCTATCTAAGTAATTATAGACAAATAAGAAATAAAGAAAGTGGGAGAAATAGTCTTCCTTGGGGAAGAACACACCAACTAGTTATTAAATGTTATTTGATTGTCCTTGAAAGCATTGTCTAGCCTGAGAAGATCACATTAAAAATATATATGTATATGCATATACATACATATACACATATACATATGCACATATAAATATATGTACACAAATATACGTAAATACATGTGAATATATGTGTTTCTGTATGCATGTAATACTAATTAACTGAAAAACAGGACATAAATTTGAAAGAGCAAGGAAGTATATATGGAATGCTTTTGAGGTAGAAAAATAATAATAAGATGACATAATTATATCATAATCTTAAAAATAAAAAAATACAATAAGTACTGATAGAGATATTCTGTGCATACGATACTACATAATCTGACATTCATGCAAAATAAATGTTATTTATATTATCATTTTCTGTTTGGAGATGGAATTATAGAGCCAATTAGCAGCTATATAAGTTCAGAAAACCATTGGGTCATAAAACTGGAATTTGTAAAGGAAATCATGACAAGACTAAAACAAAAGTACTGCCTTGAATTTGAGGCTATCCTCTGTGACATAATGAGACTCTATCTCTAAATACAGAGCAGGTGAGCACACATTCTGGGAGAATACAATGTAAGAAATCAATACTAGTTACAATAAGAGAATGAAGCTGAATAAGAATGGATAAAAATGGAAAAGCAACACATGCTTGTAAGCCTCTTAATAAGATTTGCATTGTGAACCAGGGCAGTGTTTTATGCATTAAAAACTAATTGAACATAAACAAATGATGATATTTGAACATTAAAGCTACCTCTTCTAGATCCTTGTAATTTTATCAACACAGTCTTATATTCAGTAAATGATTTTATGTTTTTTTTAAATATTACTTTAAGGTTTATCCATTTGCTATATATACAGAATACTGCCTGCATATATGCCTGCAGATCAGAAGAGGACACCAAATCAGCCATTCCTAGCCTTTTATGCTCTTTCTTTGTTTTAAGTTTATTTATTGATTCATTTTTGTTGAGATGAAATATTTTATCTAGCTACAAATTCATGTTCTTCTGGCTTCATTCTCTTAAGTAAGGGTGATGTGGGAATTCCCTCTATGTGCTGTAATTACCATTAATGAATAAAGAAATTGGCTTGGCCTGTTGATAGGGCAGAACTTAGGTAGGCAGGGAGGACTGGACTGAATGCTGGGAGAAAGAAGGGTGGAGCCAGACAGATGCTATGGAGCCACAATCAGAGTCAGACATGCCAGAAATTTGCTGAAAAGCAACTACATAGTGGTGTTATGCATATTAATAGAAATGGGTTAAATTAAGATGTAAGTAAGAGGCAATAAGAAGCTAGAGCTAATGGGCCAAGCAGTGATTTAATTAATACAATTTCTGTGTGATTATTTTGGTTCTGGGCAGTTGGGACTAACCAAGTGGCCTCCTCCTTGGAACAAATTGGTGCCCATCTTAAAGATAATGTCTTCTCTTAAAATGACAAAAATAGAAGGACTGATCCTTTAGGTATATTTACGAGGTTTAGCAAAGACTGACATTAAACCAATAAATATAGTAAACAAAAGATAGATGAGACAACCCAATACCATCAGAAAAAGCTGTGGGAGGCCTCTGGCAGATGCCTATGACAAACATGGTCCAGTCCTCCCCACCTACAGAGTTAAAGAGCTGATTGTGGCTCCTACCTGGCAGCTCAAGGCCTCTACAATTTTAAAAGTGGAGAGAGGTGGAGCCAGCATTCAGAGCAGCTGCAACTAAGCTGCTGAAGAATTTTAAAAGCTCTTCAAGGCCAGATGGTGGTGGTACATGCCTTTAATCCCAGCACTCGGGAGGCAGAGGCAGGTGGATCTCTGTGAGTTTGAGGCCAGCCTGGTCTACAAAAGCTAGTTCCAGGACAGGCTCCAAAGCCGCAGAGAGAGAAACCTTGTCTCAAAAAAAAAAAAA
>NW_026067990.1:1559156-1594398 GCF_014885135.2 Alexandromys fortis
AAAAAAAAAAAAAAAAAAAAAAAAAAAAAAAAAAAAAAAAAAAAAAAAAAAAAAAAAAAAAAAAAAAACAACAACAACAAAAAGACCTTCAAGACAGTACAGAGTTACATATAATATGATATTGACAGATTTAGACATAAAAGAACACTAAATGTGTCACAATGTGGGATAAATGTACGTAGGCTAGGAAGAAAAAAGAAAAAGAGTATAGGGACTTGAAAAAGAAGTAAAAAAATGTCTTAAAAGAAAGAAAGTACAGACAGTCATAGATAAAAAGGAATAAAGAAAAATAAGCCACATAAAGATGATACACAGAGAGTCTGGATTAGGTATATTTTTGCGTTATCATTGAATTTTTTGACTGTGAAGGAGATAAGTACAGAGAGACAATTAAAGTTAAACCAGCATATATATTATGAAGGTATCTTGACTTCAGAATTAGGGTCTAAGAATATGGTGCTTTGGAAAAGAGGTTCTTTTTTTGTTTCCACAGAAGGTGAAAACCAGACAAATATGGCTTCATGGAATAAGACCCCCTGAAAGTTTGCTGTGAACACCCTCACAAAGAAAATTCTTCACCAAACTTCTGACTGAGATGAACCTAGCACACAAGATACAACACGAAAGACAGTGCCTCCAAAGAGCAGGAAGCAGTATGGAAAAACTATGTCCATAGTCCCAAATATCGTTTATAATTGTTTGTTTACTTTTAAATGGGAATATGCTACTTACAGGTCTATTTAAATTGTTCACCTGGTCTTGATTTAATTTTGGTATATGGTACTTATCTTAAAAATGTCAATTTCTTTTACATTTTCCAATTTTCTAGCATACAGGGTTTTGTAGTAAGATCTAATGATTCTCTGAATTTCTTCTGTGTCTGTGGTTATGCTCCCCTTTTAATTTCTGATCTTGTTCATTTGCATGTTCTCTCTCTGCCCTTTGATTAGTTTGGATAGGGGTTTGTCAATCTTGTTGATTTTCTCCAAGAACTAGCCTTTTGTTTCATTGATTCTTTGGATTGTTTTCTGTTTCTATTTTGTTGATTTTAGCACTCAGTTTGATTATTCCCAGGCTTCTACTCCTTCTGGGGAAATCTGTTTCTTTTTTTTTTCTAGAGATATCATGTGTGCTGTTGAGTTTCTAATGTGTGCTTTCTCCATTTTCTTCATGTGGGCACTTAGTGCTATGAAGTTTCCTCTTAGCACTGCTTTCATAGTGTCCCACAGGTTTGAGTATGTTGTATCTCTATTTTGTTAAATTCAAGGAAGACTTTAATTTCTTTCTTTATTTCTTCCTTGACCCAGGGATGGTTCAGTAGTTGAATGTTCAGTTTCTATGAGTTTGTAGGCTTTCTGGGACTAGAATTATTGTTGAATTCTAACTTTATTACATGGTAATCCTATAGTACACAGGTGGTTACTACAATTTCTTTGTATGTATGGATGTTTTTCATTTGTTACCAATTATGTGATCAATTTTTGAGAAGGTTCCATGAGATGCTGAGAAGATGGTATATTCTTTTCTGTTTGGGTGGAATGTTTTTTAGATGTCTGTTAAGTACATTTGGTTCATTATATCTGTTAGTTCTCTTATTTTCCTGTTAAGTTTCTTTCTGGTTGACCTGTCCATTGGTGAGAGAGGAGTGTTGAAATCTCCTACTATTAGAGTGTGGGGTTTGATGTATGCCTTTTTTGAGTTCTAGAAATGTTTCTTTTACATATGTGGGTACTTTTATATTAGGGGCATAGATATTCAGGATTGAGACTTCCTCCTGATGAATTGTTCCTGTTATGAGTATAAAGTATCCTTCTCCATCTCTTCTGATTGATTTTAGTTTGAAATCAATTTTGTTAGATTGCCACGACCACTTGTTTCTTTAGTCCATTTGATTGGAAAACCTTTTCCAACCCTTTGCTCTGAGGTAGTTTCTGCCTTTGAGTTTGAGGAGTGTTTCTTGTAAACAATAAAATGTTGGATCCTATTTTCATATTCATTCTCTTTACCTGTGCTTTTCTATAGGTGAATTGAGTCCATTGATATTAAGTGATATTAATGACCGTTGGTTGTTAACTCTGGTTATTTTTTATGGCAGTAGTGTTTGTATGTTTCCCTTCTTTGAGTTGAGCTGGTGGAGAGTTGTCAAATGTTTGTGTTATTATGGGTGTTGTTGGCCTTCTTTTTTTTTATTTTATTTTATTGAGAATAAGAAAAAAAAGTTTCCGCCTCCTCACAGCCTCCCATTTCCCTCCCCCTCCCCCACTCTTCTCCCCCTCCCCCCACTCCTCTCCCCCTCCCTCTCCTATCCAAAGAGCAGTCATGGTTCCCTGCCCTGTGGAAAGTCCAAGGTCCTCCCCCCTCCGTCCATGTCTAGGAAGGTGAACATCCAAACTGGCTAGGCTCCCACCTAGCCAGAATATGAAGTAGGATCAAAACCCCTTGCCATTGACCTTGGCGTCTCATCAGTCCTCATTGTTCACCATGATCAGAGAGACCGGTTTTATCCCATGCTGTTTCAGTCACAGTCCAGCTGGCTTTGGTGAGCTCCCAATAGATCAGCCCCACTGTCTCAGTGGGTGGGTGCACCCCCCGTGGTCCTGACATCCTTGCTCGTGTTCTCCCTCCATCTGCTTCTCATTGGGACCTTGGGAGCTCAGTCCAGTGCTCCAGTGTGGGTCTCTGTCTCTATCTCCATCCATCACCAGATGAAGGTTCTATGGTGATATGAAAGATATTCGTCAGTAATGCTATAGGATAGGGTCAGTTCAGGTTCCCTATCCTCAGCTTCCCAAGGGACTAACTGGGGACATCGCCTTGGGCTCCTGGGAGCCACTCTAGGTTCAAGTCTCTTGCCAACACTAAGGTGGCTCTTTTAACTAAGATATGTGCTTCCCTGCTCCCCTATCCAACCTTCCTTTATCCCAATCTTCCTGTTTCCCCAAGTTCCCCCAATCCTCCCCTTCTTACTTTTCTCTCCCTGTCCCCCCTTATCCCCAACCCACCCCACCCCCAAGATCCCAATTTTGTCCCCGGCAATTTTATCTACTTCCCTTAGCCAAGAGGATAACTATATGTTTTTTCTTGGGTTCACCTTCTTCTTTAGCTTCTTTAGGTTCACCAGGTATACACTCCGTGACCTTTATTTATGGCTAGAAGCCAATTATGAGTGAATACATCCCATGTTCATCTTTTTGGGTCTGGGTTACCTCGCTCAGGATAGTGTTTTCTATTTCCATCCATTTGCATGCAAAATTCGAGAAGTCATTGTTTTTTACCGCAGCATAATACTCTAATGTGTATATATTCCACACTTTCTTCATCCATTCTTCCATTGAAGGGCATCTAGGTTGTTTCCAGGTTCTGGCTATTACAAATAATGCTGCTATGAACATAGTTGAACAAATGCTTTTGTCATATGATAGGGCATCTCTTGGGTATATTCCCAAGAGTGGTATTGCTGGGTCCAGGGGTAGGTTGATCCCGAATTTCCTGAGAAACCGAAACACTGATTTCCAAAGTGGTTGCACAAGATTGCATTCCCACCAGCAATGGATGAGGGTACCCCTTCCTCCACAGCCTCTCCAGCAAAGGCTATCATCGGTGCTTTTGATTTTAGCCATTCTGACAGGTGTGAGATGATATCTCAAAGTTGTTTTGATTTGCATTTCCCTGATTGCTAATGAGGTTGAGCATGACCTTAGGTGTCTTTTGGCCATTTGAACTTCTTCTTTTGAGAATTCTCTGTTCAGTTCAGTGCCCCATTTTTTAATTGGGTTAATTAGCATTTTAGAGTCTAGTTTCTTGAGTTCTCTATATATTTTGGAGATCAGACCTTTGTCTGTTGCGGGGTTGGTGAAGATCTTCTCCCAGTCAGTAGGTTGCCTTTTTGTCTTAGTGACAGTGTCCTTTGCTTTACAGAAGCTTCTCAGCTTTAGTAGGTCCCATTTATTCAATGTTGTCCTTAGTGTCTGTGCTGCTGGGGTTATACTTAAGAAGCGATCTCCTGTGCCCATCTGTTGTAGGGTACTTCCCACTTTCTCTTCTATCAGGTTCAGTGTGTTCGGACTGATATTGAGGTCTTTGATCCATTTGGACTTGAGTTTTGTGCAAGGTGATAGATATGGGTCTAATTTCAATCTTCTACAGGTTGACATCCAGTTGTGCCAGCACCATTTGTTGAAGATGCTTTCTTTCTTCCATTGTATACTTTTAGCTCCTTTGTCGAAAATGAGGTGTTCATAGGTTTGGGGATTAAATTCCGGGTCTTCTATGCGATTCCATTGGTCGACTTCTCTGTTTTTATGCCAATACCACACTGTTTTCATTACTGTAGCTCTGTGATAGAGTTTGAAGTCAGGGATGGTAATGCCTCCAGAAGATCCTTTATTGTATAGGATTGTTTTGGCTATCCTGGGTTTTTTATTTTTCCATATAAAATTGATTATTGTCCTCTCAAGATCCGTGAAGAATTTTGATGGGACCTTGATAGGAATTGCATTGAATCTATAAATTGCCTTTGGTAGAATTGCCATTTTTACTATGTTGATCCTCCCAATCCAAGAGCAAGGGAGGTCCTTCCATTTTCTGATATCCTCATCAATTTCTTTCTTCAATGCTTTAAAGTTCTTGTCAAATAGATCTTTTACTTCCTTGGTTAGAGTTACCCCGAGATATTTTATGCTGTTTGTGGCTATTGTGAAAGGTGAAGCTTCTCTGATTTCCCTCTCTGCTTCCATATCCTTTGTGTATAAGAGGGCGACTGATTTTTTGGAGTTGATCTTGTATCCTGCCACATTACTAAAGGTATTTATCAGCTGTAAAAGTTTCTTGGTGGAGTTTTGAGGGTCACTTATGTACACTATCATATCATCTGCAAATAACGAAAGTTTAACTTCTTCCTTTCCAAGTCAAATCCCCTTGATCCCCTTATGTTGTCTTATTGCTATTGCTAGAACTTCAAGCACTATGTTGAAGAGGTATGGCGAGAGTGGGTTTCTGAGTTTAGTGTTCCTGAGTTTAGTGGGATGGCTTTGAGTTTCTCTCCGTTTAATTTGATGTTAGCTGTCGGCTTGCTGTATATAGCTTTTATTATATTTAGGTATGACCCTTGTATCCCTAGTCTCTCCAAGACTTTTATCATAAAGGGATGTTGAATTTTGTCAAATACTTTTTCAGCATCTAATGAAATGATCATATGGTTTTTTTCTTTCAGCTTATTTATATGATGGATTACATTGATAGATTTTCGTATGTTGAACCAGCCCTGCATCTCTGGGATGAAGCCTACTTGATCATAATGGATAATTTTTCTAATGTGTTCTTGGATTCGGTTTGCCAGTATTTTGTTGAGGATTTTTGCGTCGATGTTCATGAGTGAGATTGGCCTGTAATTCTCTTTCTTGGTTGAGTCTTTGTGTGGTTTTGGTATCAGAGTGACTGTAGCTTCATAAAAGGAATTTGGCAATGACTCTTCTGCTTCTATATTGTGAAATACATTAAGGAGTATAGGTATTAGGTCTTCTTGGAAGTTCTGGTAGAATTTCGCATTGAAACCATCAGGTCCTGGGCTTTTTTTGGTAGGGAGGTTTTTGATAACAGCTTCTAGTTCTTCGTGACTAACAGGTCTATTTAGGTTGTTCACCTGGTCCTGGTTTAACTTTGGTATATGGTATTTATCTAAAAACGTGTCCATTTCTTTTACATTTTCCAGTTTTGTGCCATACAGGCCTTTGTAGTAAGATCTAATGATTCTTTGAATTTCCTCTGTGTCTGTGGTTATGTCCCCCTTTTCATTTCTGATCTTATTAATTTGCATATTCACTCTCTGGCGTTTTATTAGTTTGGATAGAGGTTTATCAATCTTGTTGATTTTCTCCAGGAACCAGCTTTTTGTTTCATTGATTCTTTGGATTGTTTTCTGTGTTTCTATTTTGTTGATTTCAGCCCTCAGTTTGATTATTTCCAGTCTTCTACTCCTCCTAGGTGAGTCTGCTTCTTTTTTTTCTAGAGCTTTCAGGTGGGCTGTTAAGTCTCCAATGTGTGCCTTCTCTGTTTTCTTTAAGTGGGCACTTAGTGCTATGAACTTTCCTCTCAGGACTGCTTTCATAGTGTCCCATAAGTTTGAGTAGGTTGTTTCTTTATTTTCATTGAATTCAAGGAAGACTTTAATTTCTTTCTTTATTTCTTCCTTGATCCAGGTGTGGTTCAGTAGTTGACTGTTCAGTTTCCATGAGTTTGTAGGCTTTCTGGGGGTAGGGTTGTTGTTGAATTCTAACTTTAATCCATGGTGATCTGATAAGATACAGGTGGTTACTAATATGTTTTTGTACCTGTGGAAGTTTGCTTTGTTACCGAGTATGTGGTCAATTTTCGAGAAGGTTCCATGAGCTGCAGAGAAGAAGGTATATTCTTTCCGATTTGGGTGGAATATTCTATAGATGTCTGTCAAGTCCAATTGATTCATTACCTCCATTAATTCTCTTAGTTCTCTGTTAGGTTTCTGTCTGATTGACCTGTCCATTGGTGAGAGAGGAGTGTTGAAGTCTCCCACTATTAGTGTGTGCGGTTTGATGGCTGCCTTGAGTTTTAGTAATGTTTCTTTTACGTATGTGGGTGCTTTTATATTAGGGGCGTAGATATTCAGGATTGAGACTTCCTCTTGATGAATTGATCCTGTTATGAGTATAAAATGTCCCTCTCCATCTCTTCTGATTGATTTAAGTTTGAAGTCAAGTTTGTTAGAAATTAGTATGGCCACACCTGCTTGTTTCTTAGGTCCATTTGCTTGATAAGCCTTTTCCCAGCCCTTTACTCTGAGTAGGTGCCTGTCTCTGTGTTTGAGGTGTGTTTCTTGTAAACAGCAGAATGTTGGATCCTGATTTCGTATCCAATCTCTTAGCCTGTGCCTTTTTATAGGTGAGTTGAGCCCATTGACATTAAGTGATATTAATGACCAGGGGATGTTAACTCCGGTCACTTCTTTAGTAGTAGAGTTCGTGTGCGTCCCTTCTTTGAGTTGCGCTGGTGACGGGTCTCTAGATGTCTGAGTTATTGTGGTCATTGTTGGACTCCTTGGTTAGAGATTTTCCTTCTATTACTTTCTGTAAGGCTGGGTTTGTGGCTACGTATTGTTTAAATTTGTTTTTATCCTGGAAAATTTTGTTTTCTCCATTTATGGTGAATGAAAGCTTGGCTGGGTATAGTAGTCTGGGCTTGCATCCATGGTCTCTTAGTTTTTGCAGTACATCTATCCAGGACCTTCTGGCTTTCATGGTTTCCATAGAGAAGTCAGGTGTAAGTCTGATAGGTTTACCTTTGTAAGTAACTTGGCCTTTTTCCTTTGCGGCTCTTAATATTCTTTCTTTATTCTGTATGTTTTGTGTTTTGATTATTATATGGCGAGGGGATGTTTTTTTTTTTTTTTTTTTTCCAGCCTATTCGGTGTTCTGTATGCTTCTTGAACCTTCATAGGTACATCTTTCTTTAGGTTGGGAAAGTTTTCTTCTATAATTTTATTAAATATATTTTCTGGGCCGTTGAGTTGCACCTCTTCTCCTTCTTCTACTCCAATTATTCTTAGGTTTGGTCTTTTTATTGTGTCCCATATTTCCTGAATGTTTTGTGATGAGAATTTGTTGGTTTTGCTGTTTTCTTTGATCAGTGTGTTTATTTTCTCTATGGTATCTTCAGTATCTGATATTCTTTCTTCTATCTCTTGTATTCTGTTGGTAGTACTTGTCTCTGTAGTTCCTGTTCGTTTACCCAGATTTTCCATCTCCAATCTTCCCTCGGTTTGTGTTTTCTTCATTACTTCCATTTCATTCTTCAAGTCTTGAACTGCTTCCCGTACCTGTCTGATTGCTTTTTCATGTTTCTCTTGATTTTCTTGGGTATCTTTAAGCGATTTATTCATTTCCTCTACCTTTTTGTTTGTAATCTCTAATTGTTTATGGCAGTTTTTCACCTCCTGCTTAAGGTCTTCTATTATTTTCATATAATTCACTTTTGAGTCGATTTCTTCTAATTCTTCTGGAGTAGGGTGTACAATTCTTCTTATTTCGGGATCCCTTGATTCTGGTGAAGTCATGTTGCCTTTCAGGTTGTTGGAGGAAGTCTTGCATTGGCGCCTTCCCATCTCCTCCTTCAAATGGAGCCAGGAGAGGCCTGGTGTCTTGGTCCAGACTTTGCTGTGAATGAGTCTCTGGGTGTATCTTTTCAGTGTAGAAGCAGGGACCGTCCCGTTGAGCTGGAACTCCCCAGCACCCAAACATGGACTACCGTCCAGATGGAACTCCTCAGGACCGCTCTGGGTTGGTTGTGGATGCAAGCCTGATGTCTCTCCTGGTGCGGGGTTCGGATCTCCTTGCTGCTTGGGTGACTTGTAATCAAAGGACCTACCTAGCTCGCTGCAGGCAGGCTAGCGGGGACAAAGGAGCTAGCACCCTCCCGTTTGCCCTGCCGATTCGGATTCGGTCCTAGAGCCCGAACAGGCTGGGCTGGGAGATGTTATGTGGTCAAAGAGGGAAGGGAGTCAGACGGAGGGGGGGCAAGGTTGTGGATGCAAGCTGGGTGGGACAGGAAGAGACAGGAAGTATCGGGCAGAGTAGCCCCTGAGGATGACCAGGAAGTGTAGGAGGGGTGTCTGTGTTCCCTGTCCCGTCTGCTGCCCAGGTCAGAAACTCACTCACCCCAGTGATGTCTCTCCTGGTGCCTGGACCGGGTCTCCTTGCTGCTTGCGGTATCTCGTAAACAAAGGACCTACCTAGCTCGCTGCAGGCAGGCTAGTGGGGACAAAGGAGCTAGCACCCTCCCGTTTGCCCTGCCGATTCGGATTCGGTCCTAGAGCGGGAAGGGAGTCAGACGGAGGCGGGGAGGGTTGTGGATGCAAGCTGGGTGGGATAGGAAGAGAGAAGGTATCGGGCAGAGTAGCACCTGAGGATGACCAGGAAGTGTAGGAGGGGTGTCTCTTGGCCTTCTTGTTTTGTGTTTTTCCTTCTAGTATTTTCTGTAAGGATGGTTTTGTGGCTACATATTGTTTAAATATGTTTTTGTCCTGGAATATCCTATTTTCTCCATTGATGGTGAATGTAAGCTTTGCTAGGTATAGGAGTGTGGCCTTGCATCCATGGTCTCTTAATGTCTGCAGCAAATCTATCCAAGACCTTCTGGCTTTCATGGTTTCCATTGAGAAGTCAGGTGTAATTCTGATAGGTTTCCCTTTATATATTACTTGACTTTTTCCCTTGCAGCTCTTAATGTTTGTTCTTTATTCTATATGTTTTGTGTTTTGATTATTATATGGTGAGGGGATTTTTTTAGAAGCTGTCATCAAAAACCTGCCTACTAAAAAAAGTCCAGGACCAGATGGTTTCAATGCAGAATTCTACCAGAACTTCCAAAAAAGCTAATATCTTTACTCCTTAATGTGTTTCACAAAATAGAAACAGAAGAGTCATGGCCAAACTCCTTTTATGAAGCTACAGTTACTCTGATACCAAAATCACACAAAGACTAAACCAAGAAAGAGAATTACAAACCAATCTCACTCATGAGCAACAACACAAAAATTTTCAATAACATATTGGCAAACTGAATCCAAGAACACATCCAAAAAATTATCCATTATGACCAAGTAAGCTTCATCTCAGAGATGCAGGGCTGGTTCAACATAAAAAAATATCTATCAATGTAATCTATCATATAAATAAGCTGAAAGAAAACATAGGATCATTTCATTAGATGCTAAAAAAGCATTTGACAAAATTCAACACTCCTTTATGATAAAGGTCTTGGAGAGATTAGGGATACACTGTTCATTCCTAAATATAATAAAAGCAATATACAGGAAGCCGACAGCTAACATCAAATTAAATGGAAAGAAACTCAATGCAATTCTACTAAAATCAGGAACAAGACAAGGCTTTCCACTCTCTCCATACCTCTTCAATATAGTGCTTGAAGTTCTAGAATTATCAATAAGACAACATAAGGAGATCAAAGTGGTTTGAATTGGAAAGGAAGAAGTCAAACTTTTGTTATTTGCAGAAGATATGATAGTGTACATAAGCGACCCCAAAAACTCTACCAAATAACTCCTACAGCTAATAAACTCTCTTAGTAATGAGACAGGATTCAAGATCAACTCCAAAAAAATCAGTTTTCCTCCTACATACAAAGAACAAAGAAGCAGAGAGGGAAATCAGAGAAACATCGCCTTTCACAATGGCCACAAATAGCATAAAGTATCTTGGGGTAACTCTAACCAAGGAAGTGAAAGATTTGTTTGACAAGAACTTTATGTCTTTAAAGAAAGAAATTCAAGAGGATACCAGAAAATGGATCTCCCATGCTCTTGGATTGGGGTGATCAACATAGTAAAAATGGCAATTCTAACAAAAACAATCTGTAGATTCAATGCAATCCTCATCAAAATCCAAACAAAATTCTTCACAGACTTTGAGAGAACAACAATCAAGTTTATATGGAAAAAAAAAACAGGATAGCAAAAACAACCCTATACAATAAAAGTAGTTCCAGAGGCATTACCATCCTTGACTTCAAACTCTATTAAAGAGCTACAGTAATGAAAGCAGCTTGGTATTGGCACAAAAACAGAGATGTTGCCCAATGGAATCGAATCAAAGACCCGGATATTAATCCACCAACTTATGGACAACTGATTTTTGACAAAGGAGCTAAAATTATGCAATGGAAGAAAGAAAGCATCTTTAACAAATGGTGCTGGCATAACTGGATGTCAGCCTGTAGAAGAATGAAAATAGATCCATATTTATCACCATGCACAAAACACAAGTCCAAATGGATTAAAGACCTCAATATAAATATGACCACACTGAACCTAATAGAAGAGAAAGTGGGAAGTAGTCTGCAACACATGGGCACAGGAGACCACTTCCTATGTACAGCCCCAGTAGCACAGACAATAAGAGCAACAATGAACAAATGAGACATTCTTAAACTGAGAACATTCTGTAATACACTGTCATTAATACAAAAATGAACCTAATGAATGGGGGAAGATCTTTACCAACCCTGCATCAGACAAAGGTCTGATCTCCAAAATATATAAAGAACTCAAGAAACTATACATTAAAACTCTAATTAACCAAATTAAAAAATGGGCTACTGAACTGAACAGAAAATTCTCAACAGAAGATGTTCAAATGGCCAAAAGACACTTAAAGTCATGCTCTACCTCCTTAGTGATCAGGAAAATGCAAATCAAAACAACTTTGAGATACCATCTTAACCTGTCAGAATGGCTAAAATCGAAAATACCAATGATAACCTATGGTTGAGAGGATGTGGAGTAAGAGGAATACTCATCCATTGTTGGTGGGAATGCAAACTTTACAACAACTTTGGAAATCAGTGTGGCAATTTCTCAGGAAACTGGGAGTCAACCTACTCCAGGATCCAGCAATTCCACTCTTGGGAATATACCCAAGAGATGCCCAATCATACTACAAAAGCATTTGTTCAACTATGTTTATAGCACCACCATTTCTAATAGCCAGAACCTGGAAACAACCTAAGTGCCCCTCAATAGAAGAATGAAAAAAGGAGTGGTACATGTATACTTTGGAGTTCTACTCAACAGTAAAAAACAATGACATCATGAATTTTGCATGCAAAAGGATGGAAATAGAAAACATTTTACTGAGTGAGATAACCCAGACCCAAAAAGATAAATATAGTATGTACTCAATCATAAGTGGATTCTAGCAATAAACAAAGTACACTGAGCCTATAATTCGTTATTCTAGAGAAGCTAACTAAAAAGGTGAACCCAAATAAAAACATATATTTATCCACCTGGATATTGGAAGGAGACAAAATCGTCAGGCAAAAATTGGGAGCACGGTGGTGGGGTAGGTTGGGGGGAAGAAGAGATGGGGAGAAAGAAGAGAGAAGTGGATGATTGGGGAGAGCTTGGGTCAATGGGATGGTTGAGGTAGAGGTAGGGTCGATATTAGAGCAGGGAAGACGATATCTTAACTAAGGGAGTCATTTTAGGGTTGACAAGAGACTTGGCTCTAGAGAGGTTCCCAGGTGTCCAAGGGGATTTCCCCAGCTAGGTCCCTGGGCAGCAGAGGAGAGGGTGCCTGAATTGGCCTTCTCCCATAGCCACACTGATGAATTTCTTGCATATCACCCAATAACCTTCATCTGGCGATGAATGGAGATAGAGACACAGACCCCCATTGGAGCACTGGACTAAGCTATCAAGGTCCAGAAGAAGAACAGAAGGAGGAAGAACATGATCAAGGAAATTAGGACCGCGAGGGGTGTGTCCACCCATGGAGACAGAGGGACTGATCTAATGGGAGCTCACCAAGGCCAGCTGGACGGGGACTGAAAAAACATGTGATCAAACCTGACTCTCTGAATGTGGCTGACAATGAAGGTGGACTGAGAAGCCAACGATAATGACCCCAGGTTTTGATTCTACTGCATGTACTGTCTTTTTGGGAGCCTAGTCTGTTTGGATGCACACCTTTCTAGACCTTGATGAAGGGGGGGGGGGTCTTGGACTTCCCACAGGGTAGGGCATGCTGACTCCTCTCAGGTTTGGAGAGGGATGGGGCGGTAGATAGGGGGAGGGGAGAGAAAGGGGAGAATGTACTTATGAGTGAGTACATGTGATAATTGTCTTCCTGGATCTGGATTACCTCACTCAAAATAATGTTTTCTAGCTTCATCATTTTTCCTGCAAAAATCAAGATGTCATTTTTTTCTGCTGTGTAGTACTCCCTTGTATAAATGTGCCATATTTTGGTTGAGGGGCATTTAGGTTGTTTCCAGTTTCTGGCTATGACATAATTTATGGCTATGAACATAGTTGATCATATGTCTTGTGGCACAATTGAGCATTCTTTAGGTATATAGTTAAAAGTGGTATTACTGGGTCTTGAGGAAGGTTGTTTCCTAATTTTCTGAGAAATTGCTACACTAACACCCAAATGGGCTATACCAGCCTGCATTCCCACCAGCAATGCAGAAGTATTCCCTTCACCCCAAAACATCTTCAGCATACATTGTCACTAGTGTTTTTGATCTTGGCCATTCTTACAGCTGTAAGATGGAATCTCAGTGTTGTTTTGATTTGCATTTCTCTGATGACTAAGAATGTTGAACTGTTCCTTAAGTGTCTTTCAGCCATTTTAGATTCTTCTGTTGAGAGTTCTCTGTTTAGGTCTGTACTCCATTTTTTATTTGGTTATTTGTTCTTTTGATGATCAATGAGTTCTTTGTATATTTTGGAGATCAGACCTCTATCTGATGTGGGGTTAGTGAAGGTCTTTTCCAATTCTGTAGGCTGTCATTTTGTCTTATTGACTGTGTCCTTTGCTTTTAAGTTTCAGGAGGTCCCATTTATTAATTGTTTCTCTCAGTGTCTATGCTCCTGGGGTTCTATTTATGAAGTGGTCTCTTGTGACTATGTAAAGTCAGCCACACTGAACCTTATAGAAGTGAAAGTGGAAAGTACAGGTGCACCCAATTTTATTCTTGAGTGTTATCTCCCAATATGTCAGAGCACATTTTTATACAGAACCCCCAGTGGCCACATATAAAAGGATCCCAGAATAAAATTTCCACTAGGAAACACACAACCACCACACTCATCTAATAACCAGAAGAGCCAATAGAATCCAAAGAACAAAGTACCCACTCAACAAAGAGATTACCAGACATCAGCATGTAGAATCTTTACAAACCTAGATGCCTAGACTCCAGCAAAAAAAAAAAAAAAAAAAAAAAAAAAAAAAAAAAAAAAAAAAAAAAAAAAAAAAAAAAAAAAAAACAGCCAGGACAAAACACATTCATTATAGGGCATCAACCCTACCATAGTTGGCTCTTAGTATTGCAGCATAGCTGAAGTAGAAGGCAAAGATTTAATATAGACTTTATGAATATGATACATATCCTTAAAATAAAATCCTTTAAAGGCATCTATAAAACCACAAACAAATAATTGTAGAAAATAAACAGATCAAGACCATAAAGAAGCAATAAAATCAATAAGGAAATTCCAAACTAAGGGAACTCTTGAAATAAAATAATGATAATAATAAATGAAAAAGGAACTGGAGTACAAACCTCAGAGCAAAATTTACAAACATAGTAAAAGAGATGGGAAAAAAAATCTCAGGTATTGAAGACACAATAAAAGAAATGAATACCTTGGTGTAAGACAGTGTTAAATCTGAAATAATTCTGGCTGAAAAGATCCAAGAAATCTTGAATATGGTGTAAAGACCCCATATAGAAATAATTGGAATAAAGAAAGAAGAATAAACCCAAACCATAGGCACAGAAATATTTCCAACTAAACCACAGAAGAAAATTTACCTGAGTTAAAAATAAAATGAGTTGCCTGTCAAAGTACAAGAAACATACAGAACATCAAACAGACTAGACCATAAAAGAAATTCCCCTAAGCACATAATAATCAAGACCATAAATATACAGAACAAAGAAATAATCTTACAAGTGTCAAGATAAAAAAGATCAAGTAACGTATAAAAGTCTATCTATTAGACTAACACCCGATTTTTTTTCCAAGAAGTCAGAAGGGCCTAGATCTATGTTCTACAAACTGTAAGAGACCACAGATGTCAGGTCAGACTATTTGCAGAAAAAAATATTCAATCACAATTGATGGATAAAATAAGGTGTTCCATTATAAAACCAAATTTAAGCAATGTTCATTTATAAATCCAGCTCTGTAGAAGAAACTAGAAGGAGAACTCCAACCTAAAGTGGGTAACCACACCCAACAATAGATAAGAAATAAGTAATCTCAGACCAATGAAATTCAAAGGAACACACACACACACACAAACCACCACTGCCACCATCATCACCCCATAACAAAATACCAGTAATCAACCAACATTACTCATTTTTGTCTCTTCATGTAAATGATATTCCAAATTAAAAAAAAAAAAAACTCCAACAGAATAGATGTAAATACAGGGTCCATCCTTCTGCATCCATGCAAAATGCCTTTAAATCAATGACTGACATCATCTCATAGTAAAAGAATGAACAAATACATCCCAAGCAAATGTGCAGCACCTCATAGAAATTATTCCAAAATTGACTACATACTCTTACACAAAACAAGCTTCAGCTAATACAAGAAATTAAAATAAAACACTTGATTCTATCAGACCACTACAGATTAAACCTGGACGTCAACAAGAGAAACATCAGAAAATATACAAACTTATGAAAACTTAGCAACTCAGTACTGAAGAAAAATTGATGTACAGAAATTAAGAAAATAATTCTAGAATTTCTAGAATTGAATGAAAAAGAATACACAATATATTCAGATTATTGTACATAATGAATTTGGTTGTAAGAGGCAAGTTCACAGAACTAAGTACATTAAAAAACTGGAGATATTTTATTCTAATAATTTTATAGCATACCTTAAAACACTGGAAAAAATAAGAAATTAGACCAAAAGGAGTAGACAGCAAGAGCTGATCAAACTTGGGAAATCAATAAATTAGAAACCAAACCTTCAAAAACAACATAAAGAACCAATGAAACAAAGTTGGTTCTTTGAGAAAATCAGTAAGATTGACAAACCCTTATCCAAATTATCTAAAAGTCCAAGAGAGAATATACAAATTAACAAAATTAGAGAAAAACAGGGGGCATAACTATAAATACTGAGAAAATTCAGAGAATTCTAAGGATATACTTCAAAATCTTATACTTGCCCAAAGTGGAAAATCTAAAAGAAATGGATGATTTTCTTGATATATACCCCAGATCAATGTTAAATCAAGATCAGATAAGCATTTGAAAAAAAAATATCTTCTAGTGAAATAGAAAGTATAATTAAAATCTCCCAACCAAAAAAAGTCCAAGGCCAGATAGCTTCATTGCAGAATTCGACCAGACTTTCAAAGATAATTTAATGCTAATACTCAAATTACTCCAAAAAATAGAGAGGGAACATTGCTTAATTTTTTTAATGAGGCCAGTTATCCTGATACTGAAACCATATTTAGATCCAACAAAAAGAATTACAGACTGATTTCACTTATGGTCATGCAAAAATTTTCAATAAAATACTTGCAAATCAAATCCAAAAGAATACTAAAATAATATCTACCATGATCAAGTGAGCTTCATCTAAAAAATGCAAGGATGTTTCAACATACAAAAAAACAAATGTAATCCACCATATAAACAAACTGAATTATAGAAACCACATAATTATCTCATTAGATGCAGAAGGGCTTTTGATCAAATCCAATACCCTTACATGAGAAAAATCCTGGAAACTTTAGATATACATGGGCCATACTGAAGGTTATTGGATGAATTAAAAGCCAATAAAATCATATCTAATAAATCAAACTCAAAAATTCCAACTATGATAAACAGATAGCTCCATACACAGACAGGCATATCAGAAACAGAAAGATTAATGTCAAAAATTGATATTAGATATAATAATAGATAATGAATCATAAAGTAGAAGGAATCCTAATCACAATATGAAATACATTATTATCCACAGAAGAATCCAGATGGGTGGTGTGGTGCTCAGAATAGTGAAAGAAAAGTTATTTATCAACTAGAAATCATAAAAAATCCATAGTGAAGGTATAACAAAAACATTCTAATGTTAATACAAACAAATGTAAATAAGTTTGCTTGCATGGAAAATTTTTGCTAAAAGCCAAAAAACAGATTTTGCATGAAATCAGTTTATAAAAATATACGATACTAGAAAATATTAAAATGTTACGATGTTGGGCTGACAAGATGGCTCAACAAGGAAAAAAAAAAACATTTTGTTGTAAGAGATCACTTATTTATTTCCTGACCATCCAGACTCCAGAAATAATTACAATAGAAACTAAATATCACTTATTTATTTCCTGACCATCCAGACTCCTGAAATAATTACACAGAAACTAAATATTCTTATCTGGTTGATAACTTGAACCCAAATGAATGTGAAAAAAAAAAAAACCTCTATAATGTGATCCTCTGACCTCCATATGCATTAGGTAGCATATGCTACCCTCATCATAATTCCAACTTTTTAATTTTTCCTTTCTTCTATACATAAAATTGTATGAATATAGTCATGTATTGCTATCTACATACATGCATATTTTGGAATAATATATGCAATATAATTTATGATAATACAAAGGAATTGAATAACAGCAAAGAGAATTATTTCAGATAGTGAGATGAATTCACAGAAATTATTGAAAAGAAACAATTATATCCCTTTGGTCTCTTTCAGTTGTCTTATACCTCTAGCAAAGGCTCCAAGTACTGCATTGAAGAGGTATGGAGAAAGTGGTCAACCTTGTCTTGTTCCTGATTTTAGCAGAATTGCTTTGTTTTTTTCTCATTCAAGTTGATGTCGGTTTGGGGTTTATGTAAACTGCCTTTATTTAGGATTCCTTCTACTTTATGATTCATTATCTATTATTATATCTAATATCAATTTTTGACATTAATCTTTCTGTTTCTGATATGCCTGTCTGTGTNCACAGACAGGCATATCAGAAACAGAAAGATTAATGTCAAAAATTGATATTAGATATAATAATAGATAATGAATCATAAAGTAGAAGGAATCCTAAATAAAGGCAGTTTACATAAACCCCAAACCGACATCAACTTGAATGAGAAAAAAACAAAGCAATTCTGCTAAAATCAGGAACAAGACAAGGTTGACCACTTTCTCCATACCTCTTCAATGCAGTACTTGGAGCCTTTGCTAGAGGTATAAGACAACTGAAAGAGACCAAAGGGATATAATTGTTTCTTTTCAATAATTTCTGTGAATTCATCTCACTATCTGAAATAATTCTCTTTGCTGTTATTCAATTCCTTTGTATTATCATAAATTATATTGCATATATTATTCCAAAATATGCATGTATGTAGATAGCAATACATGACTATATTCATACAATTTTATGTATAGAAGAAAGGAAAAATTAAAAAGTTGGAATTATGATGAGGGTAGCATATGCTACCTAATGCATATGGAGGTCAGAGGATCACATTATAGAGGTTTTTTTTTTTTTCACATTCATTTGGGTTCAAGTTATCAACCAGATAAGAATATTTAGTTTCTGTGTAATTATTTCAGGAGTCTGGATGGTCAGGAAATAAATAAGTGATATTTAGTTTCTATTGTAATTATTTCTGGAGTCTGGATGGTCAGGAAATAAATAAGTGATCTCTTACAACAAAATGTTTTTTTTTTTCCTTGTTGAGCCATCTTGTCAGCCCAACATCGTAACATTTTAATATTTTCTAGTATCGTATATTTTTATAAACTGATTTCATGCAAAATCTGTTTTTTGGCTTTTAGCAAAAATTTTCCATGCAAGCAAACTTATTTACATTTGTTTGTATTAACATTAGAATGTTTTTGTTATACCTTCACTATGGATTTTTTATGATTTCTAGTTGATAAATAACTTTTCTTTCACTATTCTGAGCACCACACCACCCATCTGGATTCTTCTGTGGATAATAATGTATTTCATATTGTGATTAGGATTCCTTCTACTTTATGATTCATTATCTATTATTATATCTAATATCAATTTTTGACATTAATCTTTCTGTTTCTGATATGCCTGTCTGTGTATGGAGCTATCTGTTTATCATAGTTGGAACTTTTGAGTTTAATTTATTAGATATGATTTTATTGGCTTTTAATTCATCCAATAACCTTTCTGTATATGATACTATTATTCTATATTAACTATTGTATTTAAAGGTGTCTCAAATTTCTTTCTGGCTGTATTATATTTTCTTTATGTTCTTCAGGTTGCATATTTGTAGTGGTCAATCTCAAATTTGTTGTGTACTATTTGTTTCTACTGCCTGTTCAAATATAATATTAAGCAAATCTATTTCTCCTTCCCAGGGGGATCTATATATGTTTCTCTTAGAGTTCTCCTTGTTATTTAGCTTTTCTGTGGTCGATAGAATCAGAGGCAGAGTTCCACAGCAGAGTCCTGGGTTGACCTCCCAAAGTCCAAAGAGTAGGAGGAATGAGAATACGAGAACAAAGACCTTAAATATGTATTAATAAATCAACACCCATACCAATGCAAATCTCTATAGCATATCCCCCTATAAATGTAAATAAATATTTACAAACAATATTTGGCAATAGAGCATAGTTTTATCCATACTGCTTCCTGATGTTTGGAGCATTGTAAATCAGGTATTTTATGGTGTATCCTGTGTGCTAGGTTCACCTCAGCCAGCAGTTGGGCAAAATAATTTTTGAGGGTATTCTCAGTAACCTTTGGGGGGTCTTGTTCCATCAAACCATACCAGTCTGAAAGCAATCCATAAGTTCTCATCCTCTGTGAAAACAAGAGAAGAATCTCTTTTCCAAAGTAGCATATACTTAGACCCAAATTTGGAACTCGTGATACCTGTATAATATACATGCTGGTTTAGCTTAGCAGCCCATACAATGAAATGTCTCTCTGTACTTAGCTCTTTCACAGACAAAAAATTCAAAGATAACACAATAATATACATAATCCAGACTCTCTGTGGATTTTCCATCTTTACATGACTTATTTTTCTTTACTCCTTTAATCTTTGACTCTGTATTCTGTTTCTTTAAAGACATTGTTCTATTTTAAAAAAAAAAAACATTGACTTCTTTTTATAATTCTCTATACCCTTTTTCTTCTCTCTCCCAAGGCTACATACATTTATCTAACACTGTGACCCATTTAGAGTTCTTTTCCATCTGAATTTGTCTTTATTGCATATCTGTAATTCTTTACTGTCTAGGAGCCCTTGTAAAATGTTAAGCATCTTGATTGCAGCTGCCCTGGATGCTGACTGTTTCTCTCCACTTTTAAAATGGTGGTACCATTACTGCCAGCTCTGGGGCTACCAGGTAGGAACTTCTCAGTACTTTAACTCTGAGAATGAGCATGCAGCACATACCCCCCTTTTGTAAAATCTGAGTAATAGGTAAATCTGCCATGTAAAGCATTGAGCAGCCTTGAAATATCTCTGTGTATGGCGGCAGGAATTCACCATGTTCTCAGGCCTGCACATGCCTAGTAGGCCTGATCCTGCCACCTTTCCATGTGGAGAGCACTGAGACATGGGCATGGGTTCAGCTACTTTCCCCCCTACCCCAAGTGGGAACACAAACACCTGAGCCCATTAATGCCATTCAAATGCTCCATAGCCAGAGTTCACACTGGGAACACTATGGCATCTCTCTGACTTCCCCCTTCTTTTCCCAGCATACAGCCAAACTTTCCCCACCTAGTTCTGTTCTTCCCTGCCATAGGCTCAAAGCAGTTGTTTATTAACCAATAAAAGTAACACATAGACAGAAGGACCTCCCACACCATAAATACAAAACTATGAGAAATTTATATTGCCCTCATTTGCTCTAGAAGTCAATGATTTCCTTCTGAAAAGGTAGATTATAGGAAAAAGAATTATGTTCAGAAATATTGAGCGTTTCAGTTTCATCACAAAGGAAATTTTCTCTGATTGACAAGCAATCTATTGCATACAAGATCAAATAAACTCAACCAATCATTTCAAATTGTAGAAATGAATAATCACAGGGTGTGTACAGTAACCTGCCACTACATTTACATCTACCCCATCTTTTAGAACAATTTACTAAGTGTACCCTCTTACATACAATATGAAAATTAACCAGAAAAATAAAATGATATTAAATTGTAGAGCCAAAGCAGTGTAATCTGACACAAGAAATTTAAAAGTAACAACCATAAAACAGACAAAAAGCAGAGTAATCATTATGCATTACTTCACACAGTATACATGAGCTGAAGGAAGAATAATTGTTCATATCAGAAACCACATTTTCAGTTTTCAATCTGGCCATCACTCAGTAGTATATAATCAATTGTGTGCGCTTTCTTCAAGCTGTCTCAGTTCCCCTACTTCTCCATTGATGTAATTGGAAAACAGAAGAATTTTTTACTTGTTAGTGTCATTTTTATTATGAACTCTTTCTGCCCTCTGTATGGAGATGGAAATGTACTTATTGGTTTCAATAATTATGAGTGAAACTGCAACCATTTCTGCTGAATTTAAATGCTATGGTGTGGCTCTTGAGACATATTTTCCCTTTGGCAATGTGTACAACAGCTTTTCAAGTACTGACTGCTCCATCAGAATCCTGTAAAATTTATGACTATGACAAGAGCTCTCAGCCAACATGAAATAGAGAGATAGCAAGAATAAGTACTAATATTTTTCATTTCATGTTAAACCATGCAAGTTTTTGATTTTTTGTTACTGTGGCAGAAATTAGCTTGGTTTAATAGACAAGAGAAGGCCTCAGTAATCTAAGGTGGATTTACTTTCTACAAAGTTAATATGTGTGAGAGCTATGCTATATAAATAAAATGTTTCTATTACGCAGCTGAAGGTTGATGAGATTCTCAGCCTTCCTACAGATACAGGATAATTACAGTTGCTATGCTATAATAGAAACATAGGGTATAATTAAAAACATCAAATATTATTTGAACTATATGATATTATGTTTTACAAGATTCAGATTTGTATAATTTGAAGAACATATCAGCTACCTTAACAGGTCAATCTTATATCATATATATATATATATATATATATATATATATATATATATAGTTTATATTTCTCTTAGAGAAGGAGATAAGTAGCGAAGGTTGTGTGTAATTTATATTTTAAATTTATATTTTTATTGATTCCTACAAATTTGAAATCCACTGGAAACTATGGAATACTTTATTGTGTAGTATGAAACTTAATTTCTTCTTTGAGATGCCTCATGATTTGATTTTAAAGTCTTAGGCTGATTCAATGAAGCACACATATTTTAATGAAGATAATTGCTTTATTTGGAATAAGTAGGAAAAATAAATTTTCAACTCCAGAAAAAAATGATGAGGATGATTATTCTTCCATGGTAAACTCACTAATATGAGAACTTCTCCTGGGATATTTTCCAAGACATAAATCTCATCGTATTACTCCTTGTTAATAAACCCTCCATGGACATCTACCTTAATATAAAGTTAACCTTCCATAGCCACAAATGCAGCTATAGGCAAGATTTTGTTCTTCTCCTGATCTGAGCAATTTCATCTAACTTTTCTAGTCCCATTAGTGTTGCTATTGCATCAACCTTGATGAAATTTACAGTCATTCAATTATATTCCTTGATCATAAAACATTTTTGACTCTATGATTTTGTTCTTTATTTTTTGTGTTGTCCATTCCCTTATTTTCTCCAGGGAAAAGGTTTTGTTCTTCAAGTAACATCTCCTCAATTTAAGGTTTTCTGGTTTCTTGGGTATTCACACATTCCTATAGGTAGGTACCTATAGTAAAATAATATATCTATAAAATATAATATATAACAATATAATCTATTATGCTATTTTTATTTGTCTATGAAAATAGATGAAATTCTTGAAGTCAAATTTTATATTTCTCTCTTTTAAGTGGATGCTTCATAGTATTTTCTCTTAGGGATGTGTATAGATAAAAAGGAAGAGAAGGAATATATGATAAATTAATTACTGTAATATGTTATCTTTTATTATAGCAGACTTTTAAATTCCCTATCAAAATATATTTATATTTTAGATAATTATTTCCTAAGTCATTCTATGGTATCATGTTGTTCTCTGTCCTTATTTGATTATTTTAGTTACTTCTTGAATATGAACTCTTCATGCTCTTAGCCAGAAGAGTCAAAATTTATTTTTAATTGTTTTCAATTGTAGCATATATGCAGGAAAAAATTAGTTCTTATAATTCATGAAACTTGTAACTTTCTATACTTAGGTTCTAACAGTAATTATCCATGCAATTGAAAAAGCATGTAAAAGAACACTTTTAAGATATCTATTGCTATTATGAAACATATATATAGTTTGTATATTTGTCTTAAACCTAAATGAAGATCAATCAAAGGCCTTCCTCTCACTTTGCCAATTCTTGTTTTGCATGTAAATAGCATGCTCCTATTACAATCTGGCCTTCTTTGTAGAAAGGAGCTTATGAAGTCCTATAGAGATTTACATTAAAAAAAAGCATCCATTCTTAATTTGATGTTCTGCCATCACTATCTTGAAATTGCTAATAATAGATGAACAAGAGTTCTCGTATTTTCATTTAATACAAGTCCTGCACACAGCTCCTACAGAATACAGAATTTCAAATATCTTCCTCAGTTCAAATATTTCTTCCAGGAAAATATCAGATTTGTTGTCATACCACTTACAATGGAGTAAAATACCCTCAAAGAAACCCACTTTGATAGGGAAAAAAAAATCTGCTTTGACCTATGTCTAACTTGTTCTGGAAATTAAGTTTCTATGAATATTGTGATGGGTACATTCCACTC
Organism: Alexandromys fortis; assembly: GCF_014885135.2. Classification (NCBI taxonomy): domain Eukaryota; kingdom Metazoa; phylum Chordata; class Mammalia; order Rodentia; family Cricetidae; genus Alexandromys; species Alexandromys fortis. Next base: position 1,582,612 of record NW_026067990.1, read on the forward strand.
CTGAGTTAGTGATTACAGTTGGAATGATTTCCTTTATCCCTGTTTGATTCATTTTTCACTCTATAGCCTAAGTCATTTGGTCCTATTTTCAAGCCTATTTTCCCCTGACATTCTGTTCCTATTGAGAGTAAATGAATTTAAAAAAAAAAAAAAAAGAAAGAAAAGAAAAAGAACCAGCAGGTCAGTGTCCTATTCCATTGTCACTCTGTCCTTGGTTTGATAGCATGGGTTTCCAAATCAACTCTAAATTGTTCTTGTGTAACTCTAAGGTTCTTTCTTATGACTAACAATAGTCAATAGTATTTCGAAGTAAAGTTAGCTGCCTTCCCCCAAATTAATTCCCTGATTATAATAAAATACCATATAGGAGCAAATTTTCAAGCATACTAACATTTGTTAAATGAAAAATTATTATTAGCAACTAGGCACAAATGAGTTCCTATCAGCTGTTTTACATGCTCATTTCAATCTGACATATCGGCTTTTATATGGTCACACCTTCAGAAGAAGCATGTAAGTAGTAGGACAAAAGAATCCATTATGAGAATAGAAACCATTCTAATAATTTAAAGAGACATTTTACTGAAAAAATTCATTTATACCAATGATGAAATAGCTTGCCTACCAAATTCAATAGTGAGACAACTCTGGGTGTTAGTAAGAGGAAGTGTCCAACCTATCAAGTCAGAAGATGGGGAGACTTAGTGTTTCTGGGTCCTGGAATGCAGAGTATCTTGTTTTGGAAACCCCATTAAGACATTGATTGAGACCATACAGTTTCACTGTTAACAAAGGCAAAGATTTTATTTAGTCCTTAAATTCTGCATATAAATACTTGTGATTAATAGGCAAAATATTTTATTAAGTATACATATCCTGAATGTAAATGTTTCAATAATAGTCATCTGTTTCTGATGCCTACTATGCTAACTTGCCAACCCCTTCCTCCATGCTGCTTAAAAAGATGACAAAAATCTCAGAAAGGTTTTAGGACAGCAAAGATTTTCTGATTAGCATGCTGTTTGAACAATATCTGATATGTAAAATTTTGTTTAAGATATTAATTTGTTCTAAAACAGTTCACAAATTAAGAAATAAATAATGCATCTCATTACTTATAATAAATCATTTTTAAATAAATTAAAATAATTATATCTATCTAGGGACCTTTGATTATTGCAAATATCCTTTCTTCTTCACCCTTCTACCTGCAACCATAACTCACAATGGGTCATTTCATTTCTACTTACAAGATTCTTCAAACATTGCTAACCCATATACATCTCAAGGGCATCTTTCTGGATGCATAAGCAGTTGGCTGTTTACTTCTTTTGGATCTAATCATACTCTCTGCCTCATTGGATCATGACTTATCTCCACCAATGGCTGCTTCAAACTTTGCTTGCCTTGTTTCTATATTGCAAGAATTCTAAAAATGCAAGGATTCTTCAGGAGGAAGAGACAGAAAGGCAGCAAGTTAGTAACACAAAATTTAACATTATCGAATCTACTTGAAATGTAATGTAAATGAATACTCAAATTATTATTATATAACAGAATAAACACAGACATTCATGTCTTTACCCTAGGATAAAGAAATAATTGTAAAGATATGATTCTAAATTTTATAATTAAAAGTGATTTCTTTGTCAACCTTTCTTTCACATTAAAATTTATTTAACTTTCAATTAAATGCATTTCTCTTTAATTTGAGCATTTTTATGTATTATAATATTTTGCTTAAATTTTACTTCATTTTTATATATTTATTTATTAGATTTCCACTTTAAAAATGCATTGTTAATATTTATATTGTAACTAAATGCCAGGTTATTCTATTTTAAAACTGTAATTTAGTCAATTGTGTATCATTTTAAGATTTTGATATAGATGAATTCAAAGCCACAAATGATAAAATGTGATTGTGATTGCAAAAAAAGCTAAGAAGCTTCTCCAAGAGTCACTAACACATAGAAAGGCAGTTTTCTTTAATCATTAACAGGTCACCAAAAGAAAAACTCTTCTGAGATTAAAACAAAATCAAAGACCCAAATAAATATTGCTTTTTGTTGTAGTTATCATGGATTATGGTTGGTTTTGGTGGATAGAGATGAAACGTAAAAACTGAAAGCTACTCAACACAAATGTTTGTAATGGCTCATCATTAATTATGGATACTTGACATAAGTATTTATTAATTCTGTGTGTCCTTTTTTCTGTTTATATTTTTTTTACTTTGTTTAAGTGACTTGTCCTTTTAAATCACTTATTTTAAATTAAAAAAATAATGACTATATATTTATGGAATGCAGTTCTCTTTATATACAAGTATACAACCATTTTTTTCTGTATTATTTACAAAGACATTCCTATCCCTTTAAAAGTGGCATTCTTTTTTGAGCAGCAGTTTTGAGCATTTCTTAATCATTATTCTGTGTTATATGTGACTTCTATGTGTTCTTATGTAAGTCTAGTCAAAGTTTAAAAGTCTAAAACATAGGGAAGTCATTGCTGTATATATTAATCTTTGGGCAAGAGAAATTGATATCTTTAGCAGACTGACTGGAAAGAGAAAAATGTTCCTTTCCTCTGCTTTTTTTTCCTAGAAAGTTTGGACTGGTTATTGAAATCTGTATTACTGAGCTCATCAAACCAAATATATGCTTTCTTTCTAAAAAAAAAAAAAGACTCAGAGATGCACTTAGAAATTATGTGTAGTCTTATCATTATGGGACAATTTTGGGACACATGATCACAGGTTTTAGCACAACTTATTATTACATTTTCTGAAACTCCAAAATTTAAAATTTCTCACATACTTGTCCCAAAGTACAATTTATTCTCAATATTATATCCAATAGTTAATTTCTTCCTAAAAATAAGTGTTTCCATAGACTTGTATATATCAGAGAATTTGCATATATCTGTTCTGTTTTGTAAACCACCTCAAAATGTTCAAGATTTCTTTATATCTATCATCAATCACTTTGTCTGTAACAACAAATATTACTGCTCCTAAATGAAGAACATTTCTTGAATTTGTTCAGTGTTATCTCCTTTATCTCAGAATCATGCATGTGTTTGAATGAATATTCATATAATAGAGGAAAAATAAAATTATTTATGTCAAAGATAAATCAGAGAGATCAATTGTATGGTAAAATGTCCGAGCACACTTCTAAGTTTAAAAACTCAGCAAAACCCATCAATCCAGCTCAAAATCACACCAATGCCTGGGATTGCCTTGAAATTATACTAATCCCTACCATGGAAAACTCCACCTCCAAGAAATCCTATATCAAGCCTTCCCCCTACTCTGTTCCCTCCTGGTTCTCACCTGTGTCTTTACCAATAAACCTTTTTGTGAAGTTTGTTGTGTGGTGAGACTTTTTGGTATTCTTTGGCTCCCAACTGTCAGGATACCTTTCCCTTCACAGCTACAATGCTTTCACTCAGGAAACATTTCCCACTCAGAACTGCAAAATTGTTTTGGAGAAACTTTTATCTTTAGAGCTGTAACACATAAATTATCAAATGAAAATTAGTAAGAGTTCAGATTCTGTCATGAGAAAACAAAGTTCTCTAATAGTTTGAGTTATGTTGATAATTTACTGTACTAGGGTCAAACAAGATGGTGCTACAGCACTTCACTTGAGATAACTTTATGTAATCTTTAAAGTAGTTCTGTAAAGTAGACACTATAATTAGTTTGATTATGTATATCTGAAGATTAAGGATACAAGACTCAAGAGCTTATTTACAGTTGCTTATACTATTAATTATACTATTCTCACATTTCATCAGTTAAAATGTTCCTGTCCTGCCTTCAAGTACTCAAGATCTCTGCCTCCTTTTTCCTTTTTTAATCTCTTGTTTTGGTTTTGGCAAAAGTGAGACCAAAGATAGCTAACACCTTCACTTTTTTAAAAAATATTTATTTATTTATTTATTTATTTATTTATTTTTATTTTTCGAGACAGGGTTTCTCCATAGCTTTTGGTTCCTGTCCTGGCACTAGCTCTTGTAGACCAGGTTGGCCTCGAACTCACAGAGATCTGCCTGCCTCTGCCTCCCGAGTGCTGGGATTAAAGGCGTGCGCCACCACCGCCCGGCTCACTTTTTTTAAAGATTATTCTCTAACACAATACATCCTGACTATAGTTTCTCCACCTATCCCTCCTTCCAGGATCTCCCCTATGTTTCTCTCCCCAAAATCCACTGCTCCTCTGCTTCCATTTAGAAAAGAGCAAGCCTCCCAGGGGTATCAAACTAAACCTGGCATAACAAGATGCAGTAAGACTAGGCTCATACCATCAAAATATGTCTGCACTAGACAACCCGATAGGAGGAAAAGAGTCCTACAAGCAGATAAAAGAGTCAGAGAAAGACACCACTCCCACTGTTGAGAATTCTAAAAAATATAGTCCCTCTTGGCTCAGTAAGGACACAACTCCATTTAACAACTTGTTGGGATACAAAACATTGTTATTTAGTAAAGTTTCTCATTGCAAGATAGATTGTTGAAATTTATTCCTCCCATAGAACTGAACCTCCATACTTTTAAAATAAATATCTCTTGGTTCTAGTTATTTCTAGTATCATTTGAGTCTCTGGCAGTGGCCATTTTATTTATTTCAATTTTTCTGTTTCTATAAGACCAAGGTTTTAGATTTTACATAAAAGTGGAATTATCATCTACAGTTTTTTTTCCCTTTTATTGAAAATAGTTTCTTTTCTCAGAAAACACACCCTGATTATAGCTTCCCCTCCCTCGACACCTCCCAGTTCCTTTTCACTTCCCCTCACATCTGAATGCACTCCCTTTCTCTCTCTCATTAGGAAACTAGGATTAGGATTCTAAGGGATATTAATAAATAAGATAAGATAAGATAAAGCAAAAGCTATCTGAATTGGACAAAACAAATGAAGGAAAGGAACCCAAAATAGGCACAGGAATCAGAGACTCACTTGTTCACGTACTCAAAAGTCTCATAGAAACACTAATCTGAAAACCATATTATATATGCACAGGATCTGGTGCAGACCCATTTAGGTCATATGATTGTTGTTTTAGTCTCTGTAAATTCATATGTGCCTTGCTTCATTGACTCAGCATGTCTTGTTCTCCTGGTGCCCTTCATCTCTTCAAGCTCTTTCTACCTCCTCTTCCAGAGAGTTCCCTGATCTCTGACGGGAGGGATTTGATGAAGGGACTCCCATTTAGAACTTCATAGTCCAAGATGCCTAACTCTCTTTGCTTCCATTCCCCCACTTCCTGCATAATATCTGGTAAATAAAATTATGATACTTTTGTTAATTTGAAAAAAAAATACAAAATAGTTTTAAAGGTTATTTTGTTCCTTGGGAAACATTTAGTTAAATTTATGTTAAATTTCCTGTTACAGTCTTTGCCTTCTCAATTCCCTTTCTAAGGTTATTATCATAAATACAAAAATTAGGATAACAATAAATGAGAAGACTACAGTAGTTTTACATATCCCTCATAAGTGTAGATGTGAGACATTCCATTTTTTTTACTGCAATGATGGAAATTCCTACATTTTTGTATCACTATTATGATACTTGTCAAAATTTGGCATGTTTTAAAAATGACACAGATTTTTTATTTGTAATTATAATTTTTAGAGCAAACATCTAGAATTTCTGATTTAACAGGTTGAGAAAAAACCCATAATGCATAAGATCGTAATCTCCAAGAAAATGTGCATGGAAGAGTGTGAATCTTACAGGACTCTCAAAATTGTTTTCTCATTTTTAATAACTACTCTAGGGATAAATCCTACTGCCTTCTTCAGTTTGGAAACTGACCTTGATATCAAATCTCATTCAATATCAGTTTAACTTCAAAGGTGACGACAGTAATGGCTCTTCTACATTGTTTTATCTTCTACTTATGATTAACCTTTGATAATTTTAATTATTTGTGGATATAATGTGATAAGTAAATACATGTATACAACAAATACTGATAATATTGAAGGGATAGTATCTTTAACATTTCTAGCATTTATCATTCACATTTATAAAATGTCTGTCACATAATGAAATTATTTAGAATTGTGTCAGAATTACTTTCAGAACTGAAGAAGGTTGTTGAAATTTGTGTGAGTATCTAAGACAGGAAATAAAGCAACTTATCTTTTATCTAGTAATGGTAAGACTGGAGATTTTAAATTTTATTGTATTTTGTTTTGTGATAGGGTCTCAACATATGGCCCTGTTGTCCTGAAGTCACTATGCAGACCAAGATGGCTTTCAACTCTCAGAGATCTGCCTTTTGTTTTTCCCACAAGTGCTGTGATTAAACCCATGTAACACCGTATCAGTTCAAGAGTAGGCATTTTTAATATTTAAGCAACTTCTGGAAATAGTATAGAACATTGTTTCCAATAGACTAATTTAGATGGTGAGGGTTTTATTCCACCTTATAATCATAATAATAATAGACATTAAAATTTAAGTATAGTTGAAAGCATTGAAACATGTTAAAAAGAAAATGATAATTTTTGAGAGTTTCATTCTTTAAAAATAGACCACATGGTAGACAGTGGTGGTGCACATTTTTAATCCCAACTCATGGGAAGCCAAAGCAGGCAGGTCTCTGTGAGTTTGAGGCTAGTCTAGTCTATAAAGTGAGTTCCAGGACAGCCAAGACTGTTACACAGAGAAATACTGTCTCAACAAAACAAAAATAATAACAAAAAGTATTAAAATGATAAAATTTAAACCATGAAAAACTATTGTCTATCACCTTTAACACTTTAATAATACATATACTCATCTTAGCCATTTGAGACAGTATTATATATACAGCTTATTCTTTTCTCAATAATAAAGGACATATTTGCTCTCATATAGTTAATACAATTATGTTTTTGTTGCTAAATCTTTTCTCAAAAGACAATGTAGGGTTTCAGAAGTATCAAGACATATAAAAACAACAACAACAAATGCTCAGAGTCTCAGTTATTATTCAGTAAGAGAAGCAATTAGGTCTTCCTGGAGTGTCAGAGGTTCTGAGTCATCTGCAGTTGCCAACTGATAATCATGTTAGTCAGAAGTCAATTTTTAGGTAACTTGCCCTCTGGCATCCCACATACAAGAAAATTTAGGAGCTTCTTTATTTGCAGTGACATACAAGTGAGCACTGATGTGTTGAGAGACTAATATGCATTCCAGTGCTGCCATCCTCAAATTATTATGAAGTTTTGTTGAAAAAGGCAGAATTGTAGAACATTACAAATGTAAATCACACTGTTGAGAATTGTCTTTCTCTAAAAGTTTATGGTTGTAGTGTAGAGTTATTTATCTTCTGGACTTGAATTTGACTGAATTCCACTTGTCATCACAAAAACTATTTTACATTCATTTTCAATTCAGCCATAAATTTCTGTGAACATTCTCTCAGGAGGTAAATTAAAATGTGATAATAACACAACTGTGTCTCTGCAATGAAAAATACTATATATTAAATATGTAGAGAAATTCTTTCTGGAGGAACATGGATATACTGAAACATTGTCATTTTTATAGTCATGTTGCTACCAAATTGAAATCTTCTATGAATACTAAATATTTTAGTCTTTTGAGATCAATTGCTGAGGGGCAACCTTCATTACTTATTGTTGTAATGAGAACAAATTACTAACTTAGAGATATGAGACCAAATCAACAAAAGCATATTTCTCTTCTAGGCGCCTTGTTTTGTAAATGAAAGAACATTATCTTTTTAAATGTCAAAGATCATTTTTAGGGGGTGAGTATGCTTCTAAACCCATGGTATGGAATTCATCATTCTCCAAATGGGTAACTTTCTTTAGGTAATAATCAATCTAATAATTACCATAACAATGGTATGTTTTGATTGACTGACCCAGAGTATTATACATTTCACCTACAATTTAAATCAAAGCAAGGTATGGTATTTTGAGTTCATATGGCCTCCATAGACTCATGTGTTTGAATGCTTGGCCCATAGCAAGCAAGCAGCATTTGTTGGAGTGGATGTATCCATGTTGAAGGAAATGTGTCACTGTGAAGACAGGCTTTGAGGTCTCATATGCTTTAGTCATGGACATTGTGGAAGTTTTTCCTACTGTAGTCTGTGAATGTAGAAATCTCAGTTTCTTCTCCAGAAATAAGTCTGCCTGAATGCTATAATGTCCTGCCATGAAGAAAATGAACTAAACCTCTAAACTATGACAGCCCTAATTAAATATTTTCTTTTGCAAGATTTGCTATGGTCATGGTGTCTTTTTACAACAACAGAAATCTTAATACAGAAGTCATATGAACAGTTTTAATTAATGATTTTTATTTTTTCAATGATGGCATTAAATCATGGTTACTGAAAAATTCTTAAAGGACTGACATGAAAGCAATAACTTAAATTGCAGTAATAATTATTACAATAAGATGACTGTCAATATGAATTGAACTTTCTATTAAATAGTGGTTGGAGGGCTGGGAAAATGAGCAATGGTTCATAATTTCTACTACATTTTTAATAAACTTCCTGAGTTTTATTGAGTCTCCATATTTTTGATAGAGAGAAAATGTAAGATGATAGTGATAAAATAATATTATGTTAAAAATCAAATAGCTAGAGTTAGTGCCTTTTTCCAAAATATGGATTTACACAATATAAGTCAATTTAATACCAACTAGTATCTCTAAAGCATAAAGAAAGCCAAACATCTGGTCATTTACATAGGTTTGATCACAGAAACACAATACGGCTCCACATTCTTGGAAGAAAAACAATGAATATAAATGTTGCCACTCAGGAAGGATTATAACATATCTGCAACTGATATGGTGTTAGTACAAAATAGGTAATATTTTCATCAAATGCTTTAAGTAATGCAAACGTAGGTTGGAGTCTTGGCTTCATTATTTTTGAGAGGGGTGATCCTGAAATATTTTCCCAATTTCTCTAGGACTCAGTTTTTTCTATATGTATTGTGAGGATAGAGAATATTTCAATCTTCTATAAGTATAGTTACATGGGAGTATCAACAGTATGTCCAAGTCCAACATGAGAGCATATTTGATCTAGAGATGGTAGGTGAGCTAATCTGCTTAAAATGCAGAGCTATTTAGCAGTAAAATTATGAATTATAGACATTATAGGCAAGCATTCATTATACATTCTCTCTGACTACTTTAACTAAAGAATGACACATTACAAAGGGTAGAAATGTGGCTAGCTAAAATTTCACTCTTTTGAGCATCATTTGAATTTTGATTATATAGCTTTCAGCTATTTCCAGTTAGTTGTAGTGTGAAAAATTATAGACATAAAGTGAATGAAGGCTAGAGTTACCCTAAAAAATGGCCAGGTGCAGGTATCATGCATACTATTTCCATGCATGAATATGAAAATAATACACAAATGTTGAAAATCCCTCTCTGCAACCTTCCTAAAACTATACCAAAGCAACCACATTGCTCTATATGTTTTTAAATCAGAAATAGATAGAAGATGAAAGACTCCATAAATTATGAGTGTCCACATATTGTTTCATTTAAAAATGCTTTTTCTTAAGGCTGGAGAGATGACTCAGTGTTCAACAGCACTAGAAGTTCCTGTAGAGGACCTATGCTCAGTTCCCAGTACTCTTATGGGAGGCTCACAGCCTCTTGAAATTCCAGATCTCCTTTTAACTCTGCCAGCATCTGTATACATGTGTTATACATAAAAACAAGCAGATACACCTACATACACATACATTTATATTTTATATACTCATAAATTGGTGCCTAGCTCTATCATCAGAGAACCAGGGTTCCTCACTTTGGAGATTAGTAAAGAACATGGAAGAGGGGAAAGAAGAACTGTAGGACTTCGAGGGATGGAAGACACCAACAGAACATGGTTCTCAGACATCATCGAAGTAGGGCTCACAGAGACTTAAGTTGCAGTCATGGAGCCCGCATGGATCTGCACTAGGACCTCTGTACATATATATCAGTTTGGGACTTTTAACAGTGAAAGTTGGTGTAGGGTGCTGAATCTTTTGCCTGCTTTTGGGATATTTTGCTCTTACTGGGTTGCCTTACTCAGCCTTGATATGAGGGTTTGTGCCTAGTCTTATTATATCTTGCTAGGCTATGTTTAGTGACAAACCATGGGAGGCCTGCTCTTTTTTAAAGGGAAAAGAGGAGGTGATCTGGGAGAGAGGGGAGTTGAGGATGGACTGGGCGGAGTGGAGGGAGGGGAAACTGTTGTCAGAATGTATTAAAAAATAAATTTTAAAATGTTTTTGGTTTAAAAAACTATAGTTGAATTTCTATTGTCCAGTTGAACCCACATGTTTTTATTTTGGATTTTATTTTATCTTAGGATTCAGATGTCCAGGAGTCACACAGCACAAATGTTTTATGAGGTGCTAAAGTATAAACTTCTGCTTATTTTCTCTTTTGCCCTATATATTTGCAATGATATTTTCATTGTGTCTTTAGTACAAATCATTAATTTCTTGGAGGGAATTTGCAGAGTCTTGGCTAGTTTTTCTGTCAACTTGTCATGTTAGAATTATATGGGAAAGGGAACATTAATAAAAATATGTCCCTATCAAATTGTTTGTAGGCAAGGCCTTGGGTGCATTTTCATAACAAATGATCGATGTAGAAGGCCGTAGCTCTTTGTGAGCATTGCCACCTATTAGACCATTGTTTGGATGGTATAAGTAATCAGAATGAACAAGTTATGATCAGCAAGCCTGCTAATAAACTGTGTTCCTCCATGCCTTCTGCTTCTGCTTCAGTTCCAGGTTCCAGATTCCTGCCTTGATTTTCTTCAGTGATGGACTGTAATGTAGAAGTGCAAACCAAACAATCTTTTATTCTTCAAGTTTCTTTTGACATGGTATTTCATCACAGGAATAGAAACCCTAACTAAGAGAGGAAGCCAGTATATATGATTTAAGTTTTAGGAAATTGGTTCCTATAAATGGGTTGCATAGTGATTGGACAAATGTTAATATTGAGGACCTGTGATGTTCAGTGTTGTTCTGTGGTCACTATAATGAAACACAAGGGATTCAATTTTAAACACACCAACTCTTGACAAAAGTATGTTATCAGACATAGACAAAAGTTCCTGAATCATAAAAAAAGCAGTGGTAAGTATTGTACTATGTTTCTCTAAACATTCTTATTACTCATTATGGTGACAAGATACATTCTCTAGTTCTTTATCTGTAAGATGGGAACCATATTTATACAAATTATTGTAGATATTTAAAATGAGTCTAATAATATACTAGGTATAAATTAACGGTCCATGTATTTGCTATTATCAGTGTTATATTTGAAATGTGAATTATATTCTATTGTTGCTCTAAATTCTTCAAAATGACTAAGGTAGGTGTTACTTTCAGACAGGCATTATAGACTTAAGTTTGTCATTTGTAAAATATTTGACTCAGGAAAAGTGATCAAATTGACCATGTTTACATTTATTTGTTTGAAAAAAAGATATTTTGATAACTACTTCACTGATTTATGGGTTAATATTTGTGGGCTTTAAAGTGAGATAATTTATATAAGCTCTCTATGTAACAAAGATATTAACTGAAACAAATCAATAATTCTTTTATGCTTGTGGTTTTATTTACACCTTTTCTTTAAATGTCCCTTTAGGGCTATTGTAGAAGCATCACTTTTCAAATTTCCGTCTGTACCTGAGTGTATATCACCATCATTCACTTTGCATAGTTTTTAAATATTTTAATAATGTGTTCCTTGTGTACTGGTTAATAT
>NW_026067990.1:1595812-1609412 GCF_014885135.2 Alexandromys fortis
CCCCTCCCCCCACTCCTCTCCCCCTCCCTCTCTAATCCAAAGAGCAGTCAGGGTTCCCTGCCCTGTGGAAAGTCCAAGGTCCTCCCCCCTCCGTCCATGTCTAGGAAGGTGGACATCCAAACTGGCTAGGCTCCCACAAAGCCAGAACATGAAGTAGGATCAAAACCCCGTGCCATTGTCCTTGGCTTCTCATCAGCCCTCATTGTTTGCCATGTTCAGAGAGTCCGGTTTTATCCCATGCTTTTTCAGTCACAGTCCAGCTGGCCTTGGTGAGCTCACAATAGATCCGTCCCACTATCTCAGTGGGTGGGTGCACCCCTCGTGGTCCTGACATCCTTGCTCACGTCTCATGTTCTCCCTCCATCCGCTCCTCATTGGGACTGCTTGTGTTGTCTTTATTTGTCTCTATTTCAGTTTTCAAGTCTTGAATAGTTTTTTTTTTTTTTTTTCATATGCTTGATTGGTTTTTCTTGGTTTTCTTTAAGGGATTTGCTGATGTCTTCCATTTTTTTTTTTTTGTTTGTCTTTTCCTCCATTTCTTTGAGGGAATTTCTCATTTTTTTTTAGTGTTTCAAACATTCTCTTCAAGTTATTTTTTAGGTCATTTTCTGCTGCTTCATCTATATTTGGTTGTTTAAGTCCTGCTGCTGTAAGGTCTTTGGGTTTTACTGGTGTTGTGTTGCTCTTTGTGGTGTTGCATGTATTCTTTCCTTTTCTACCCATCTTTTCTTCTACAAGGTGTGGTTGGGACTATCTGAGATTCTGTTGATTAATCTTCTATGAGCCTGTTAATCCAAAGCTCAGGTGGTTGTTCTTCGTAGTACAGTCAGTGTTACAGTTCTAGTTACCCCATTGTTTACTCATTGTTTCTGGAGTTAGCTCCGTGCTCCAGGGGTTTGGACTGCTCCCTTAGGGTTTGCTGTCTTGGGCCTACTTTAGCCTCGGTTACTGGATTTGACCTGTTTCTGTAAATCCTGGTCTGGATGCCCTACTACAGAAGAGCCTGGCTTGGAGATGATCCTCCAAAGGTCTCGGACTCTGGTCTACTGCTTTGGAGTTCCCAGGCTCAGGTACTCCTAGAACCGCTGAAGACCTGGCTCAAGCTTACTCCATCAGAGGTCCCAGACTCACATTTGGACCTGAAAAGGTTTCAGTTTCCTGTCTATTCCCTTTGACGTCCCCAACCAATGCTGGATCCACATAGGTCCTGGCTCAGGCCTACTCCCTCAGAGGTCCCAGATTTATGCACAGACTGGCAGAGGTCCTGGCTCAGGTCTAGTTCCTTGGATATCCTAGACTCACGCCCACACCCACAGTTTTTCTGGCTTAGGTCTACTCCTTTGAAAGTCCCGGATTCATGTCCAGATCCTCAGCAGTCTCTGACTGGCTCACTTGCTCAGCAGTTACTCCCCTATGCCTGTTCCAGTGGAATTTCACTGTCTCTGCTGTCTCTGGTTTGCTATGGACCAGGTCACTCAAGATAAAGGTATATTAACAGAATTAGTTTTTTTTTTTCATAACTGAAGTAGCTACAAAGGAAAATTTGAAATTATCAGCCTTGAAATTCCTCAGAAAAGGAAAATAATTATTTGTTAGAAAAAATAGGGTGCATTTTTCCCAGTAAATTATGGCAAGATCAAATGGCTGGTCCAAATACAAATTACATTTAGAAGAAATATTCAACAACTGTATGAAATATCTGTAACTTCTGTTGGTTACAAAGTCAAAGCTACTTCTCTTTGTGTTAGCCTCCCTTCCTGATGAATGGGAAGGTTAAATTTTGGTTAGAATTTAATTACAACAAAAGATGGCCTTTTCCTGTATCAGTTAATATATAAAATCTCACCAGTGTCTGGGATAACTGAACCAGAGATTTCCCTAAGATTATGAGAGGCAAGCTCCAGGTTGGAGACCATCTCAGAACCCCCATTCTGAATAATCTAGAGCCCTAAATGAACTTCTCTAGAAGACACAGAGATAAGGAAAATGATGAAATTTCATAATATAACCAGTTTGAAATGTAAATAGAAACATTGCATATTTTAATGCTTAAAGTTGCTATTCCATAAATATATTCTTCCAATGTTATCTTTCTGTCTTATATTTCCATTAGCTTTCTATTATCAGAACAAATAGAAAATATTGATTTTAATATTAGTTCATATTGTAAAACATAAAGTTATTTTAAAAATTAGTGCTCACACACTTTTATTTCTAACATTTCATCTACATTTTCTAAAAGTTCTTAGTCATGTGTTTAACATATGGAAAAGTGATACTGATGTAATTTGCATTTGCAATGATTTGCTTTTGTTTAAGACATAATTTCCACTATGCTTGATAGTCCCTCTTTTGTAACTTGCCATTGTATGCACTGATGTCTGTGACTTTTTTTTCATTTAATTGTAGTTTATTAAAGCATTACATATAGTTTACACTAGAAATGTAAATTCTTTCCTATTTTTTCATGTTACTAAATTTTCAATTTTTTCACAAAATTGTTATATTTCTTATAATTGTGTGCTTCTGAAAGTGTCAAGCTATGCATTTTCAATAGAGATTTATCATATTTATTTCTTTAGTTTAACACATAACATATGCTATATGTTTGAATGCATATACATATATACTTGTGCAGATGAAGGTCACACTCAAAACTGGTGTTTCTTTTAATTATTATTCTTCATGTTTTGGGGGGATTTCTCCCATACTTGGAGGTCACAAATTTTACTAGATTGGATGACTAGTACCTTAAAGATTTTTTTGTCTCTCTGTTTCATGCACTGCTATTAAAGGTATGTCCCAGCTTTTCCTTTGGAATTCAGGGCCTCAGGCTTCTACTCATCTTTCACTGGCTAATATTTAAACTTGCTTCATAGTCACATCTAATTGAACTATAAAAAACTAACTTTATGTTTGTAAACTTAACTGAAAATTTTATTAATTACATGAGAATAAGACTATAAAAATATACATGGAGAACAAGTAGTGTTTGCCTGCATTTATGAAAGATTCTTTAATAAAACTACTTAAATTCAATATTTTGTCAACATGACTCTTTATAAGATGGAGGTTGAAGGAAACTGCTGATTCTTATTACCATATTTTATTTTATGTGGATAACTAAACTAAAAAAAAAGTGTATTAGGCTCTGAATTCAAGCAACACAAGTGAACTGTCTAAGTATTGACCATTTTGTTATAGTTTCAGTAGCATATTGTGACCTACTGAATTGGTGAATTTTTTATAACTTTGATTGTTTTCCATTTTCAATCATTGGCCATTCTACTTTAGAAATAACAGTGATGCTTGTTTTTATTCTGCAATTGTTGAATTACATTTCAGACACGATTAAATCTCATTATTACTAAAATAAACCAACATATTTTATTACTTAACTGATGGAGGAAGGTCATTGGTTAATAAAGAAACTGCCTTGGCCCATTTGATAGGCCAGCCCTTAGGAGGGTGGAGTAAACAGAACAGAATGCTGGGAGAAAGAGGAAGTGAGGTAAGATGCCTCAGACAGACACCATTTTCCTCTCCTTTGTGGGGCAGATGCAATGAAGCTCCAACCCAAGATGGACGTAGGCTAGAATCTCCCTGGTAAGTCACCACCTCGTGATGGTACACACATTAATAGAAATTGGACAAGCAGTGTTTATATGAATACAGTTTGTGTGTTGTTATTTTGGGGGATAAGCTAGCCAGGTGGCTGGGATCTGGGTGGCAGGAATGCAGCCCGCAGCTCCATCTACAGAATGGCTGCCCAACGTGTAGACTAGACATCTAAATCCACAGAAATCCTGAAAAAGCTTGGGAAAGAATAAAGTAAATCATGTTTTCTTGGTAGCAACAATTTGTTGCTTCTGCTCTGCTTGCTAGAGGCAAGCAAGCACTCTCATCTAAGAGAGGCTTCCCGACTCAGCTTTAGCCGCAAACCTTGTAGCTCTCTTAAGAGGTCCTGCTATGAAGCACTTAAATGGTGTTGATAAAAGCCAACTGATTGTTTGTTTGTTTTCAGCAGTAGCAGGAAAAAAGCTGAGCTGTTTTAAAATGCCAGCTTTCTGGGCTGTCCTGCCAGGGCAAACTCTGACTCTTTGAGGCAGGAGGGCCAGCTACAGAGCGAGGACTTGAATGTTGTCTGCGGATATACTGTTACAGCTTGCTTGTTGCCAGGGACCTTGAATTGCCACAGAATTGTGGCAATAAAAATGGATACAGCCTGTACCTCTCCCATGAGGCTGGAAAGCTAAGGAATGGGCTAGATTCAGCTGCCAAAGCCACGGCTTTAATCCTACCTATATTGCTTGGCTAATTAAAGACTCATGTGGTCAGAAAAAGAGAGATATACAGTAAAGAGGAATTCACGACAAAGTAAACCTCTAAATTGCTTACAGTGTGTTAAAATATATGCAGGCTAAAAGTTAAAAGTTCTTAAAAGTAAAAAAAAAAAAAGAAAGAGAGTAGTTGGATGTGGTAGTACATACCTTTAATCCCAACACTTGGGAGGCTGAGGTAGATTGACCTCTGTGACATCAAGCTGTGGCAGGACACACCTTTAATCTCAATGTCTGGGAGGCAGAGACAGAAGGATCTCTGAGAGTTCAAGGACAGTCTGGTCTACAGAGTTATTCCAGGACAAAGATATGCAGAGAACCTGTCTCAAAAAGTAAAAGTAAAAATAAAAGAAATAGAGTTAAAACAAAGTTGTACAAAGATGGAAAACACACAGAGAATATTGATATTGTATGCTATTATGCTCTCTTTGAATTGTTTGAATGCTGAGGAAAGAGCAACAGCTGCTAAAATATATTTGTTTATAAATGTTGCTGAACTAATCCAAGATAGATATTTTAAAAATACCTTGACTTTAGAATTTGGATCTAAGGATATGATACTTTGGAAAAGAGTTTCTTCTTTTGTTTTCACAGAGGATGAGGCCCTGTGGATTGCTTCTATCCCAATATGGTATGATAGACCATGCCCTCCTGAACGGTTTCTGTGAACACCTTCAAAAATTACTTCACTCAACTGCTGACTGAGATGAATCTAACACACAGGTTAGACTATGAAAGACCTGGATAACAGTACCCCCATATGGCAGGAAACAGTTTGGAGAGAAATAACTGTGCCCCTATTCCCAAATATTGCTTATAAATGTTCTTTTACATTTAAAGGGGGATATGATATAGATATGAATAATTTACATTGATATAAATTTTGCTTCATTGATATAAATTTAAGGTCAATTTTGTTATATGTCTATATATGTATATATATTTCTGATATTGATTAAGGTATTGTGATTATGTAGTTCATGTAAAAATGTCATGTATCTAGGTTGTTAATAGTTAATCATCAATAATAATCAAGCTTGTAGTCATGGTAGTTAGATTTTCTAGATACATCTAACTCCTGGTAGCACCAATCTACTTCAAGAGGAAGATGGGCATCAAAGAGGATCCTTATGGAGTTGGTTAGCCATTTGGGCAAGAAACTGCTCTTGCCTGAACTGATGCATGAACTGGACATAAAGAACCCACAGAGAGAGGACTGCTGAACTTGCCTAAAGGTGAGATGATCTTTTGGGGTTCCTGACTTATGAAGGAGTCTGCGAGACATTCTGCAGGATACAACAAATAGTGACTGAACTGCCTTTGGAATTTCCTGCTTCATAGAAATGTCTGTTGGAAACTACGGGCCTGTAGGCCGAAGATAGATACAGAGAAATTTTGGGTGGCTTTCCAGGCAGCAAAATGTCTCTGTGATTTCTAGAGTTTTGTAAGTTGCTTACTTCTCATTTACTTAGGTAATATTATATCCTTCTGGAGTTTTTGATGGAGTTGAAGAATAGATAGTGATAGTTATAGTTTTCCATTGTTATGATAAAAGATAAAATAGATGTAAATATTGTAACTGTAATTCTTGCTTGATAACTGTTTTGTTATATGTAATTTTGCTATGTTAAAGTTAAAGCCTTCCTTCCTTTTTGTTTAAACAGAAAAAAGGGGAAATGATGGAGGAAGGTTATTGGTTAAATAAAGAAACTGCCTTGGTCCTGATAGGACAGAAAATTAGGTAGGCAGGGTAAACAGAACAGAATGCTGGGAAGAAGGGAAGTGAGCTCAGACACCATGCCGCTGCTCCACAGGGCAGATGTGATGAAGCTCCGACCCAAGATGGATATAGGCTAGTATCTCCCTGGTAAGTCACCACCTCGTGGTGCTACACACATTAATAGAAATGGGCCAAGCAGTCTTTATACGAATACAGTTTGTGTGTTGTTATTTTGGGGCATAAGCTAGCCAGGTGGCTGGGAGCTGGGTGGCAGGAACGCAGCCCACAGCTCCATCTACACTTAACTATAATTTAATCAGATAATTAAAATTCCTTAAATCTTTATTTACTTTATTGACTGAAATTTCTGTTAAGTTTGAATTTTTATTCTTACAGATCAGCATCTCTGTAAGAATAACCTTGACTGGCTTTGAACTCACTCTGTAGACCAGGGTGTTCTAGAACTGACTGAGATCAACATGCTTTTGCCTCATTGATACTGGCATGAAAGATGTGTTCCACCACTTTCTGTCTAGATCAATTACTCTTTACATATCCCTTTGAACAAAATATGTTTTCCTCTACTCTGATTTCAAAGCATTTATATATTTTGCTTACCCTGTTAAAAATACAGTACTTATAGCAAATATGATTAGTTTCAACCAGTTCATCTATTTCTGCTGCCATCCTTTGGATGAATTTCTTTTAATTTTATCCCACTATGTTAAGATTTGATTTCATACTGAGGAAGAACATTCAGATGTGGTTAGCACACTTTGTCTGCATGCTCTGTATTTTTTCCTATACTTTTCCAGCGATATACAACATACCACTTCTGATTAGTCACTCTATTTACCACATCTTATGCTGCTTGGGTCCTAGGAACTTACCAGGGATGGTAAGACAATGAAGAAAGGATAGACACTGAAGAAACATTAAAAATGTGGTTACAAAATTCTGGGGTCAGGTGGTGTGTCTGCATGCTCAGAGCTGTGCCTATTATCACTGCAACACAGAACTTCAGCATGTGTATTACTTACAGCACAGGGTGTAGTTGGCTATTGTCAAGAGGTCTCTGTAGGAAGAGTTTCAAGCTGTAAACATCCAGTAAGAGTAAGCTACAGTTGCTAGATTTTGTACACAGTGATCATTTGTAAATACTGATATTTTGACCATGGAAAGATATTTCCAAATTCTAATCTGACTCATGGTCTTTGTCATGACTGTGTCCATGTCAACAATACCCATTACTTAGGATTTTACTCACTCCAGGCTTCCACTATCCATACATCTATTTATAGCAATTAACTATAGTGTTGTCAGCCTAATGTTATATCAGAGACTTAACAAGTTTATTGTATCTTCTACATACTTTTCTAATGGGACATTGATAAACTTTCAAGCAAAGGAGGGAAAGGTGATAGAACTGGCCTTGGAGGAAGATTCCCTGAGTTGGAAGAAGACATTTAATAAATTCAGTTCTTGTCATCTTCCACTATATAAAATCTTATTTTCTCCTTGATCATTTATTGTAAAGTGTTTCCATATATTGCCAACCCTAAAATGACTCCCTTAATTAAGATATCTTCTTCCCTGCTTCCATATCTGCCCTTCATCTATCTCAACCATCCAACTCCCCCAAGTTCTCCCCAATATTTCCCTTCTCCATTCTCTTGCCCCTCTCCCCTCCCCCCACCCCACTCCAACCCTCATGCTCCCAACTTTTGCCCAGCAATCTTGTTTACTTCCAAATTCCAGGAGGATCTATATATGTTTTTCTTTGGGTTCCCCTTATTATTTAGCTTCTCTAGGATCACAAACTATAGGCTCAATGTCCTTTGTTTATGGCTAGAGTCCACAAATGCATGAGTACATTCCATTTTCATCATTTTGGGTCTGGGTTATTTTAGTCAAGATAAGGTTTTTCATTTCTGTCAATTTGCATGCAAATTCAAGATGTCATTGTTTTTTACTGATGAGTAGTACTCTAGTGTGTATATGTTCCCCATTTTCTTTATCCATTCTTCCTTTGAGGGGTATCTAGGTTGTTTTTAGGTTTTGGCTGTTACAAATAATGTTGCTATAAACATAGTTAAACAAATGCTTTTGTAGTATAATTGGGCATCTCTTGGGTATATTCCCAAGTGTAGTATTGCTGGATCTTGAGATAAGTTGACTACCAATTTCCTAAGAAACTGCCACACTGATTTCCAAAGTGATTACAAAGTTTGCATTCCCACCAATGGATGAATGTTCCCCTTACTCTATATACTCTCCAGCATAGGCTATCATTAGTGTTTTTTATTTTAGCCATTCTGACAGGTATAAGAGGGTATCTCAAATGTGTTTTGATTTGCATTTCCCTGATCACTAAGGAAGTTGAACATGATCTTAAGTATTTTTGGCCATTTGAAATTCTTCTTTTGAGAATTCTCTGTTCAGTTCAGTACCCCATTTTTTAATTGGGTTATTTAGAATTTTAATGTCTAGGTTATTTAGTGATTTATATATTTTGGAGATCAGACCTTTGTCTGAGGTGGGGTAGGTGAAGATCTTGTCCCATTCAGTAAGATGCTTTTTTGTCTTAATAAGAGTGTCATTTGCTTTACAGAAGCTTCTCAGTTTTAGGAGGTTCCATTTAAACAGTGTTGCTCTTATTGTCTGTGTTACTAGGGTTATACATAGGAAGTTGTCTTCTGTGCCCATGTGTTGCAGACTATTTCCCACTTTCTCTTCTATCAGGTTCAGTGTGGACAGATTTATATTGAGGCCATTAAACCATTTGGACTTGAATTTTGTGCATGGTAATAGATATGGATCTATTTTCATTCTTCTACATATTGACATCAAGTTATGCCAGCACGATTTGTTAAAGATGTGTTCTTTCTTCCATTGTATAATCTTAGCTCCTTTGTTGAAAATCAGGTGTTCATAAGTTTGTGGGTTAATATCCAGGTCTTTGATTCGATTCCATTGGTCAGCCTCTTTGTTAGTAGGCAAATACCAAGCTGTTTTCATTACTATAGCTCTGTAATAGAGTTTGAAGTCAGGAATGGTAATGCCTCTGGAAGTACTTTTATTGTATGGGACTGTTTTGGCTATCCTGAGTTTTTTGTTTTACCATATAAAGTTGATTATTGTTCTCTCAAGGTCTGTGAAGAATTTTGATGGGATTTTGATGGGGATTGCATTGAATCTATAGATTGCTTGTGGTGGAAATGCCATTTTTACTATGTTTTTCCTCCCAATCCAAGAACTTGGGAGATCCTTCCATTTTCTGGTTTCCTCTTCAATTTCTTTCTTCAAAGACTTAAAGTTCTAATCAAATAAGTCTCTCACTTCCTTGGTTAGTGTTACCACTTGAACTTATGTTGTCTTACTGCTATTGCTAGAACTTCAAGCACTATATTGAAGAGATATGGAGAGATTGGACAGCCTTGTCTTGTTCTTGATATTACTGGAATTGATTTACGTTTCTCTCCATTTAATTTGATGTTAGCTGTTGGCTTGTTGTATATTGCTTTCATTATATTTAGGTATGATGTTTGTATTCCTAATCTTTCCAAGACCTTTATCATAAAGGGGTGTTGAATTTTGTCAAATGCTTTTTCAGCATCTAATGAAATGATTATATGTTTTTTTTTCATTTGTTTATATGATGGATTAAATTGATAGGGATTTGTATGTTGAACCAGCCCTGCATTTCTGGGATGAAGCCTACTTGATCATAATGGGTAATTTTTTTGATGTGTTCTTGGATTCAGTTTGCCAGCGTTTTATTGAGAATTTTTGTGTCAATGTTCATGAATGAGATTAGTCTGTAATTCCCTTTCTTTGTTGAGTCTTTGTGTGGTTTTTGTATCAGGGTAACTGTAGCTTCATAAAAGGAGTTTGGCAATGACTCTTCTGTTTCTATTATGTGAAACACATTAAGGAGTATAGGTATCAGCTCTTCTTGGAAGTTCTAGTAAAATTCTACACTAAAACCATCTGGTCCTGGGCTTTTTTTTGGGGGGGGGGCGGTGTTATGATGACAGCTTCTATTTCCTCATGACTCATAGGCCTATTTAAATTGTTTACCTGGTCTTGATTTAATTTTAGTATATGGTACTTATCTAAAAATGTCCATTTCTTTTAGATTTTCAAATTTTGTGGAATACAGGCTTTTGTAGTAAGACACGATGATTCTCGGAATTTCCATGGCATCTGTTGTTATGTCCCCCTTTTCATTTCTGATCTTGTTAATTTGTGTGTTCTCTCTCTGCCTTTTAATTAGTTTCTATAGAGGTTTGTCAATCTTGTTGATTTTCTCAAAGAACCAGCTCTTTTTTATATGAACTCTAAATTTTCATGTTTTTAGACGTAATTCACAGAGGATATGTTTGAGGTGGGAACACATGCCATTTGCCAAAATTTCTGCCAAAGATGAGACTGTATTGGGTAAAGACTTGCTGTGTCAGCAACTAAGTGTCTTGAAGTTTAATATTTAGGAATTGAGTTTGAGCTCATTTTCAGATAAGAAGATTAAGTAAGTGTCTTCAGGTGAGTGTCTATGGAACTAATTAATATAAGTATTCTTTTATGTAAGGAAACTAGACCAAAAGAAAGCAAAATTTGTCTACGCTATCTTATACACTATTTGTCATTTTCAACCTTCATGACCTTCTCCAACTGTTTCTTTCTTCTTAACAGTTCTTCCCTATACTTCAGTAGTTCTTGTGTCCTTCAATAACTTTTCACTTCCCTGAAGTTAAGTCTTACAAATTCTCAAATTTGCATTATAATAATTTAGCATATCTACAGTATCTCCTGCTATATATAGAACTTTTGTTTCTATATTATTTTGTTGTTTCTTTTCTGTTTATGGCTACTATTAGTGTCCTCAATCTCACACTGCAGTGACACATTGCAGTTTGTTAAACATAATTGGTATTTTATAATGTTTACTGATTGCATTATAGATAAGCTGCTTCCTGCAATACCTATATAGCTATAATGATTTTACTAACAAAAAAAATCTCTATATTATCAGAAATATTTTGGATGATTTTCTATGGACCGATCACAACATTTTAGAGTAAGGTATGAGTGACTAAAAACTCTTGGCCAAATTATTCTTATCATGGTTATTTAATATGTCTATAACCCTGCTATCTTTACATATTTGCAAGACATACTTTAATAGATTGAGTAAAATTTTGCCCAATTTTTCTTTCAACAAATTCCCAAGTAAATATATAACAGATAGTCATTTAATTAATAAGGGTTTTATAATTAAAAACAGGTTAATGTCCACACTTTCATGTGCTTTGCACATTATTTGGTTTAGAATATGATCACAACCAAAACTATTCTTCATTATTGCTGCAATGATAGACTATAGGGGGTTGCTTGTTTGTTCCCAGATGCCCAGAACAGAAATAAAAAAAAAAAAAAAAAAACAGAAACTGTATTAATTAAATCACTGCTTGGCCCATTAACTCTAGTTTATTATATACTATCTCTTACATCTTCATTTAACCCATTTTGATTAATCTGGCAGTGGCTTACTGGCAAGTTTCCAGCTTGTCTGTTCCTGGTGGCAGCTACATGGCATCTCCCTGACTCTGTCTTCTTTTTCCTAGCATTCAGTTTAGTTTTCCCTCCCTATCTCTCTTCTACCCTGCTATATAGGTCCAAAGCAGTTTTTTATTAATCAATGGTAATCACAGCATACAGAGGGAAATCCCACATCAATAGACTATAGCTGAATAAACTTAGTCCACAAATATTCCTTTAAAAAGATGAGTGTGGTGGTTCAAATAAATTTTTTGTCATAGACTCAGATATTTGAACACTTGGTCCTCTGTTCTTCATGTTATTTGGAGTAATATGGAATCATTAGGAGGCATGGCCCATCTGAAGGAATAGACTGGGAGGAGGGACTTTTAGAGATTATATCCTTGCCCCACTTTTAGTTACACTCTATTCTTCCCAATGTGATGATCCAGATTCCTACTAAAGTTAATTGCTGCCATGCATTCTTTTTATATACTCCCCATATGGAGCTGTAAGTCCAAATCAACTCCTTCCATAAGTTGCCTGTGATCATGATATTTTTCTGATGTTGATCACCTTTACTCTTTCATATATATAACAATTCAGGTTTGATTCTATCTATACTGCAAAAAGTCATACAATACATATACTGTGTCTTTTAGTCTTGATTTCAATAATAATATCTGTATAAATGAAAATATAGAATGTAAAAGGAAATCAAAGAAAATAAAAATATTTCTATCTTTTTATTTTAAGTAAATATCATTCTGTGAAGAAATACTATTCTGAAATTTGATGTATAGTCTCATCATCTATTGAATATTGTCTCTCTTACTATGGGCTATATATTCTCACTATATTCTTTCTAAGTTGTCACTATCTACAAACACAATTAACATTTTTTACATGTTTTAGTAATGAATGTGTGGCTGACATATGTCTGTATGAACACTCTCTTAAACTCATTGACCTATCACTTCTTGATAATCAAACATCTCTTTGTCTTTATATGATATTAATATTTGAAATTGGAACAGATAATTGCTGATTTGATTATCATAATGTCTATGCAAGGATTGAAATAAATTTTCTGAAGAGGCAGAAAATAGCTTCATGATGTTAAATACTTTATTATTTACTAATAATTAATAATGGTAAAATGAGCCAAAGTACTATGTAATTTCAAGAAAAATTTAGTGTATTTGGTTGCATATGTATAAAGCACATAATCTAATGTAATTCTAAATTAATTTGTTACATTGATTTACTGTGTTAAAGTAACATACTTCTTAGTCTGTACAGTAGAATCACTTTATCACTTTGTTATGAAAAATGTTGAATATATACAAATATGCATATATAGGTGTCTATATATATACATATTGTGTATGTTTCTGTATATCCAGTTTACAGAAAAAAAAATATATATATATAATGTTTAATTACCTCTGATTTCATTGTTTCCTTTCTTGCTGGAACATTTTAAGTTAACTCAATTATTCATAGTTTTAACTAATTAATACTTGTTTATGTATCACTAACTTATGAGGATGTTTCAAAGCACACTCACTGAATCATGGTCACATTTCAAAAGTAGTAACTATTTAATATCTTCTAATACTTAGGTACTATGTAGAATTTTCTGGTTGTCTCCAATGTTGCTTTAAAGTAGCAGACTCTTCTTTAAAACTCAATCTTACACCTGTCAGAATGGCTAAAATCAAAAACACCAATGATATCCTTTGCTGGAGAGGTTATGGAGAAAGGGGTACACTCATCCATTGCTGGTGGGAATGCAAACGTGTGCAACCACTTTGGAAAGCAGTGTGGCGGTTTCTCAGGAAATTCGGGATCAACCTACCCCTGGACCCAGCAATGCCACTCTTGGGAATATACCCAAGAGATGCCCGATCATATGACAGGGGCATTTGTTCAACTATGTTCATAGCAGCATTATTTGTAATAGCCAGAACCTGGAAACAACCTAGATGTCCTTCAATGG
>NW_026067990.1:1610467-1613453 GCF_014885135.2 Alexandromys fortis
GGGGAGGGAAATGGGAGCCCGGGAGGAGGCGGAAATCTTTTTTTTTCAATAAAAAATTATATTAAAAAAAGAAAAAAACTCAATTTTTAAATAATCCACAATGTCCATTTTTCAATATATTTAGGAAACAAAATTACTACTTTGTTCTATGGAAAGTCTCACATCCCCAATTTTACTGAAAAATCACTCTTTGATATTCACTATGGATTTCCAGAAAGTTTGCAATAGATAGTGAAAAATTTGGGATAAGAATATTTCAGTTATGTTTTGGTGCACTTTTTTTATAGTAACAAATCATAAGATATTAGTATCTCAGTGTTTCAGTTTAGTTATGCCTTAGTTGGTCAATACCTACAGATTTATTAGCCTGTACACTACATTTTGAAAGTCCAGCCAATATTTAATCTATCAATTTTAACAAATTTGATGATTATTACTTTGTTCCAATAAATGGTGGTTTCTATGACACCAGAATTTTGTCTTTAGTAGACAGATGGTATTTGAAAATCTTATATAAAAACATTTAACTACATATAAGATTACATTTTTTACTCAAGGTGCATGGTAATAAAAAGTGTTTCTTTAGAATGACTAATGATGTATCCTGGAATGCTTAGCATACTAGATATGCTTTTTATTTTAATTATTTGTTTTTTCCTCAGTAGAATATTACAGATAACTTTTAGCTATTAAATACAACAGAAGAGTTCTAGTTATATATGGGACCCGGTTTATGTGCCTCACTTCTCCCATAGAATTGGTTTTGCAAGATATTATTTCTAAGACTTTATTATTGATTATATAGACTCACGGTGATTTTTTTTCTTTATGTTTTTATCACTTATACAAAAGATATAATTTGGTCTTTAAAGCTACAGCTCTGAGGATATATATTTTAAGACAGATCATTATGCACAATAACTGTACTTTTAGTGATTTCATTGTTCTTTGTGTCACCAGAATTCTCTGAATCTGGTAATTGGATGGAATACTTATACCCCCCTTTAAGGGACAAGTGACTGCCAAAATGACCTTTATGTTAAAATAGAATTTCTGTTGTTTTCTTGGCAGTTCCTTTCAACGTATTTCTGAGAGCAATTATGTACAGTGTTAATGACTGGTATATACATAGGTTTCAAGAAATTATAATATTGTATTTTAATGTTTGGCACAAGTATGTACATGTAATTTAACAATAAAATTAATTTATTCCTTCAAAAATTTATTTGGAACAAACAGGATGGTTTTTTTTCTTTATTTTACACTAAAAATTGACACAGTCTCAAGTCAAAACACTGGTGCCTCATAGATCAAATCCACTTTACCACCTAATTTTGCAAACTGTTTGTGTGGACATTGTTATAACCATACACTTACAGATTACATATATTTATATTCATGATACAGGGGTAAAGCTAAATGATTTTATCAGAAAGCACAGGGCCGTCACAACAGAAAGTATTTACTATCTGTATTTTTACCTAATAAATGTTGATTATGACTAATCAAATTTGTTATGTGTGTATTCATAATAAGTGTTCTGAGGAAGCCAGTATGGAAACATGGCTTACTAATAAAGACAAGATATGATTTTCCTAAAAGACAATTCTTGTGTTGTCTAGGAAAAGTTTTTATGTTATTTTTCCTAATGGTACATCCCCAATCATAGTAAGATATTCAAAATCATTCATTAAGTGAATAAAATATAAATGGACTGTGATTTATTATCTTTAGTGGTGGTCTGAACACTGGAAACAAATGTTAAACTCTTACTTATACAGCTGTGTATACTAGATGATTACTGTTTAAACACTATAAATTTTCTTATAAAATAAAGAGTGAAGCTTATTAATAAAATTTTATATCATTACTACTTTTTAAAGACATTAAATCACAACGAAGATCAGGTGAAGGTAAGCATTCTTTTCTTTATTTTTTTTATAAAGAGTGACATTTCTCAAGCACTATTTACATTTTACAAATGCATTCATGAAGAAAAATGAGTAAATTGATTTCTGTTCAGTTTGTCTGGGAAACATGGTAAGTTAATGCTGTTGAGAACACTGAGATCTCCTTATTTATTTTTATAAAGAATTTTGTACAAAACTCAAATGACTATTTAGTTTTGACACTTGTAAAGATTCCACGCATTTCAAGATGGTAAACCCTGCAATTTGTGTAGTTTCTGTCATTCAAACTAACATTTCTGATTATTGCTTTTAAATTGTCATACAAAGTTAGGTGACAAGGGCATAACTTCATTTTCTATAAAAGCATCTCTCTGTCCTCACAACTAAACCTTTGGAAATGTAGTGGTACATCATTAACAATAGAGTAAAGGGTGCCCAAAATATCATTGCCCTGTAGTCAGATTGATGAATATCTTAAAATATTCATTATGATTTAAATGCCACCATAGAACCTTCATCCAGCAACTGATAGAAACAGGCAGACACCCACAGTGGAACGCTGGGCTGAGCTCCCAAGGTCCAGTTGAACAGTGATAATGTGAACAAAATGGTCAAGACCATGATGGGACACCCACTGAAACAGTTTACCTGAGCTAATGGGAGCTCACCAACTCCAGGTGGACAAGGTAGGAACCAGCATATGTTCAAACTAGTCCCTCTGAAAGTGGGTGACAGTTGTGTGGTTAGGGCAGACTGCGAGGCTACTGGCAGTGACACCAGGATTTATCCCTACTGCTTGTACTGAATTTTAGGGAATCTATTCTTTTTGGTTGGAAATATTGCTCAGTCTAGATATAGTAGGGAGGGCATTGGACCTTCCCCAAAGCAATGTGCCTTATCCTCTCTGAGGAATGGAAGGGTAGGGGGATGTGGAGGGGATGGGAGGAGGGAAAGGAGAGGGAACTGGGATTTGTACGTTCAATGAAAAAATATGTTTTTTTTTATATTTTTTAATGTTTTATTTATTTATTAAAGATTTCTGACTCTTCCCCGCCACAGCCTGCCATTTCCCTCCC
>NW_026067990.1:1613486-1620472 GCF_014885135.2 Alexandromys fortis
AAATAAATAAGTAAATAAATAAATAAATAAATAAAAAAGTGGGCATAATAGAGACTGGCTCAGGGGTTAAAAGTACAAGTTACTGAGGATAGTAATCTGAGTTCCTTCCTTGGGACCTTCCCATGTTGGAAGTAGAGGGTCTGTACTCCTGGACGTTATCTCTGACCTCCACCTGTGCACTGTGGCACACACACACAAAGCATAATTTTTAAAAGGATATAATAATTATTATTTTAATAACCTGAAAAACTTTTATGATGCGAATTTAGATGAAAGCATTTTTCCAAAGAGCTAAAACATTTATCTGTATTTATGAAAAAAAATAATTAAATTAAGTTAAATTAAATTAAATAATAATAAAAAATATAGTGGTGCACACATTTCATCCTATTTACCTCTGATCCATACTAATCATGCTCCATTTCCTCTTATGATTCACCAGCTTGTTTTGGTGAAGTTTGAGCACATATCAAGTGCTTGCCTGAGGAAAACTGAGTGTGATTTGTGGTTCAGTTAGCAATACTGAGTGAGAAGTATCTTTTACAATCCCCATATGGGTCTGTTTTCAGTAATTGTCATTAACTTAAAAAATGTTAAACACACCTGGTCCTCTTGGTGGTCTCTGATTGACTTTTAAGGGAATTAGTCTTTAATTGCTGATGACTTCCTTCCAACTTGGTTTAGGAAAAGATGCTTTTAATTCAATATCACTGCCTACATATTTGCAACAAATTGTTATTATAATCCACATTATTTTCCTAATGTGATTAGCTTGAGTCCCATGAATGTACTATAGAGAATGTAGAGAGTAAGAGTGTACAAATTTTGGAGACTTGTATTTGATTAGCAATTGGACACTTTAATGTCTCACTATCCTCAGCTGTAAATTTGGCAGTGATAATATTATTAGTCTCATAGGGTAACTGAGATGAATATATAACATAAGACAAATTGAGAAAAGTTATTTGATATAATATTTGGTACACAAATTACCTTGTAACAATTACATTTTATCATTATCAGACCACTCAACTAAATATTGATTTAATTTTCTAGTCACTTCAGAAAAAAAGGAAAACATTTTCTACTTCAAAATAATGTTAGTTATTACTCACAATTTTTGAAATAAATGTGCCTCACATGTAATGACAACTTTTATTAGTCATAACAGCCATAGTCACTACATTGTCTCTTCCTCAAGTCCGATGTTCTATATTTTCTACTTATTCCTATTTAGTTCTAAAAGTCCTACATAGTGAAAAATCTTCATGAAAGAATTAACTGCCCTTTAGATATCTTTGTCTAAATGAAAGATTTATTATCTCTCCATATTTCCACAGCATGAAAAGCCACAAGGAATTCTAATGTATCTGTTTTTTATGTTGTGTTCTCTGAGAAAAAGATTCATTTTGATAAATTATTATTCTTTTCTTACTCACTCTTTAGATCAGTCTAGCCTTGATCTCATAGAGATATGGCTCCATCTTCCTCCTGAATATTTATATTAAAGTCATGTGCCACTATGCCTTACATTGATATTATTCCTGTATTTGTATTTTTATATTTAAAATTTTGTAGATCAATGTAAGAATTTGGCAAGTTATGAATAGATTCTCAAATGCTTCCTAATAATTGTCTGTTCTTATATAATGTCTTAAACAAAACACACAGTTCTTATAGTTAGGAGTGGTAGAAAAGTCATCCCTGTTGTTTGCAACCTGAAAAAGAATATATTAAGCTTCAGAGAAAGCTTACTTCACTTATGAATATATTCCATTTTGCTTCATTCATTAAGTAAATCAGTAAATTATTTGCACCTGGTGAGGTACAATGGAACCAAAGAGAAAAGGGTCTTCATTTCATAGCACTTACCCTTCTTGTTCTTATTTGTACTTTTTTCTTTCTTCATTTCTTTCTTTTTCATTTCTTTCTTTTCTTCCTTCCTTCCTTCCTTCCTCCCTCTCCCTTCTTTCCTTCTTTTCTTACTCTTTTCTTTCTATCATCCTCCTTGTTTATAAAATTAAATAAAAATTATTTATTAATTAATAATTAATTAAAAAGGCATGAATGTGGAAGGGAGGAGTAAGTACAAAGGAGGAGATAGAAGTGGAGGAAACATGAAAATGATGTGCTATCATGCTCATGTATGTTCTGATTGCTTTATTTTTGGGGGGCTTCTCAAAACAGTATTTCTCCATGTAAGAGAAACTAGCTGTCCTGAAACTAGCTCTTGTAGACCATGATGACATTGAACTCACAACAATCAGCCTATCCATGCCTTCTGAGTGCTGGGATTAAAGTGCCACCACTGCCCAAATTTCATGTATATGTTTGATAGATTCCATCATTTGAAACAGAAAATATGGCTAATATTGATCAATTCTGAAACTGTACAAAACAATGAGTGATCATGATGATGTATCATAAAATAAGGAGAGAAGAGAAGCATTATGAGGCAAAGACAATAATAGCATATCCAGATCAATAGGCTAAAAACTAATGAGATCAAAGTAACATTGGGGAGAAAAATAGAGAACTGAATTAAACTCAGAAAAATTTAAGTCAGAGAAATAGAAAATATTGAAAATTTGAAGGTATTATATCAACAATATGGTACATGTCATCAATGTTATTGACTAATTACATTTATTGATAATGCAAATATATATAGTACCATCTTTCATGTTCTTTATGAAAGAGTATTGGAAAGAGAATGGGGCAACATATTGAATTGAATTATTTGTTAGAATGATAGTCTATTGAGTACTAATTAATCATTATGACACAAATAATGTTGGATGTTCATAGACTACAAAACTATTCTTCTTAAAATAATGTCACTTTAGGATATTAGACAATTTCTATTATATAGAAAAGACAAAACTTTATCATCTAACAAGTTTGTCTTCAATATTGAATAAATTAAAAGGAATAGCTTTCTGGTAATGGTAAGGTTTACAAATCTCCTAATTTAAATATATAATACTGGTTCAAAGAGAATACATCCAGAAAGAATATGGTTGGATGAAGAGATGTCCATTGAAGGTTATTGCTTTCCTGTGAATCAAGATTCTTATGAAAAATCTGATAGAAAATATGGAAATATTTTCATTTAACATATACCAGAAATTTTATGATACTGAACAGACAGCTATTTGGACCCACTCAAAAAAGAGCAGTATTATAAAAAAGGATACAAATCGCAGAGTACTAACCACTAAAGGGAAGACTAGAGAGAGCTTGTGGGAGTGGGAGGGTGGAGACAGAGGAAGGGCAGATATAGAAGCAGGGAAGAAGATATCTATATTAAGGGAGCCATTTTAGGGTTGGCAACAGACTTGGCTCTAGAGAAGATCACAGGTGTCCACGGGGATGTCCCCAGCTAGGTCCTTGGGCAGCAGAGCAGAGGGTGCCTGAATTGGCCTTGCTCCATTATCACACTGGTGATTATCGCTAATATTACCATAGAATCTTCTTCCGGGTATGGATGGAGATAGAGACAGAAACCCTCATCAGAGCAACATACTGAGCTTCCAAGGTCCAGTTGAAGAGCAAAAGGAGGGAGAAGATGAGCAAGGAAATCTGGACCACCAGGGGTTGGTCCACCCAGTGAGATAGTGTACCTGTTCTAATGAGAGCTCACCAAATCCAGCTGGACCAGGACTGAATGAGCATCCAATCAAACTGGACTCTCTGAATGTGGCTGATAATGGGGGCTGACTGAGAAGCCATTGATAAAGGCACTGGAACTTGTTTCTACTGCATGTACTGGCTTTTTGGGACCCTAGTCTATTTGGATGCAAAGCTTTCTAGGCCTGGATGTGGGGAGGGGGGTTGGACTTCCCATAGGGCAGGGTTCCCTGCCCTCTCTTAAGGAGGGAGGAGAGGGAGGAGGATGAGTGGGGGAGCGGGAAGGGAATGGGAGGAGGGGGAGAAGTGTAAATTTATTAATGGAAAATAAATAAATACATATGTAAATAAATGAAAAGAAAAAAAAAGAAAAGTGGATACACCATGCAGAAAAGTATTAGAACTCAGTGGATAGAGCATGCCACCGAAAATATGGCAGTTTATGAAAATCAGCATAAATAAATGAACAGCATTCTTTGGTAGTCTAGATACAGAATATAGAACTGCGAGGAGAATGAGTAGCACTATGGGTTTGTGGAAAGAAAATACGTATTTCTTATTCTCTTTTACATTTGGAAGAAGAAATAAAGGCAGGCATCTCTGGAGCACAGAGAGTATCAGAACTTCCAGTAAAAGCATTAGAGATACATTTTATTCCTTAGAATAATATCTCTGGGGTTTATTCTTGACACCTGAAGATGGAGGTACAGATAAAGGTAAAGATGTTGCCTATCCTTGACACTCAGATCAGAGAAGTTGTAAGAAAGCAGTTACAATTCAATGATCTGAAACTCTCTAAAAAAATAAAGCTAAAGTAACAGAAGCCTGAAGCAATGTAGTTTAATCTAACAATGACAAATTATTCCACTGAATAAGCAAAAATAGAATGCATTAAATAAAGCAAATGAAGCTTTACATGAGCGTCCCTAATTTTAAAAAGGACTTTGAGGGAAAATATAAAGAAAGGCATACAATCAAGGACAAACACATCAAAAGGTCTGAGAATAGTGGTTACTGTATTTTGGAAATTGCAATAGGAGGCTAGATAATGGGAGTCTACATTTGATCTATGTAAGCTGTGTGCTTACACAAGTGTCACACTGAGCATAGTTCAAATGTTGATTTAATAGATGCTAACAAAGATAATAGAAGCTCTGCATCCATGAGAGTGTTAATCATGAATATAGAAGGCTGAAATTCAGATGGAAATGGGATGGTAGTATGAGGTGTGAAATAATAAAGTCATGGCTTAAGGCAGCTTGAGTAACTACTTTTATTTCATTTTAATAGTTAGCAGATGAAAACATTGAATATGTTTCAACATTAATTAATAAAAGTGTTTCTTCAAAATGTCAGATATTATCTTTGTGAGATACTATCGTAGAGGCTTGAAAATAAATTGAGAAAACATACCTGGGAATGTGACACACAAATTTCACAGTTTAAATACAAAAACGAACTTTTAAAATTAGATGATGATTTACAAACAATACTATGTGATGTTGAGTGCGTAAAGCACAGCTGAATGTGCTTCTTAAACTCTGTACAAATATGTATTATTTAAATTCTAAGAGAAAAAATCAGCTCAATTAAGCAGAAGCTCAGGCGAAAGGTAAAATTGAATCTTAAGATCAGTGGCAAGTAGTCTTCTATCCAGTTATTCTGCACAACTCTTTTCATTTTATGTCCATACAAAAAATTTTCAAGGTAGAGAATAGATAAAGAATGTATACTCAAAAGATATGCACCAAGGAACCACAGAAAAACACAGGCAGGTATTTGTTTTCCAGGGAGAGATGAAAAATTCATACGGAATTAAGGCAACAAAATAATATACAGTATCCAGATTCTCTGTGTATTGTCCATGTTTATGTGGATTTATTTTAAACTCTACTTTTTCTTTGTATTTTTATTTATTTAGTTTTTTTTGTCTTTTATTGAGACTAGGTTTCTCTGTGTAGCTTTGGCTGTCCTGACACTCACTCTGTAGACCAGGTTGTTCTTGAACTCAGAGAAATCTACCTGCCTCTGCAGACAGATATTTGGATGGGGTTTGTGAACCACATGCTGCAACTTGCTTGATGGCAATGTGGACTGACTGTATACCTGGAAGTGAGGCAGTGTGTGTGGTTCATGGAAGGGCTGAGTAGCTCTGCCATGCTGGAATTAGCATGGAAAACAGGCAGTGCCATGTGTACCCTAGCAATGTCACAGCTTAGATTCTTAAGTGCTTAGCATTTTAAGAAGCACTTTAGTCAGAAAATAATTACAGATAAGCAATAAAAACAAATCCAGATAAAAAGACCAATAAATGGGTCATAGTGTTCAATAAATGTACATTAACTTGGGAGAAGGAGAAAAAACATAGAGTTATAAAAATAGTAGTTTGATGTGGGAGTGATTTCTTATTAATAAAGAAACTGCCTAAGCCCCTTGATAGGCCAACCCTTAGGTGGGTGGAGTACACGGAACAGAATTCTGGGAGAAAGAAGCTTAGTCGAGGAGTCGCCATGATTCTCTCGCTCCAGACAGACGCAGGTTAAGATCCTCCCTGGTAAGCCAGCTCGTGGGCTACACAGAATATTAAAAATGGGTTAGAACAATATGTAAGAGCTAGCTGATAAGAGGCTACAGATAACGGGCCAGGCAGTGTTTTAAAAAAATACAGTTTCCGTGTAATAATTTCGGGGCATAACAACCTAGCCATGCGGGCGGCCGGGTGCCGGGGACGCAGCCCTGCCGCTCCTAATTCAACAGTAGTTTATAAAAAAAAAAGGTAAAGTCTTACAGAGACAGAATACAGAAAGAAAAATAAGCCTCGTAAAGATGGAAAATTCACAGAGAGTCTGGATTATGTATATTATTGTGTGTTATTTAAATTTTTGACGGTAAAAGAGCTAAGTACAGAGATACAATTCACTGTATGGACTGCTAAGTTAAACCAACATAAAGGTATATTTGTTCCTAAATTTGAGTCTAAGAATATGTTGCTTTGGAAAAGAGGTTCTTTTTTTTTTTTTTTTTCCACAGAAGATGGGAACCTGTGGTTTGCTTCCAGACCAATGTGGTTTGATCAAACAAGACCACCCAAAATGTTGTTGTGAATCCCCTCAAAAAAGAAAATACTTCATCCCATAAACAGCAAGAAATAGTTTGGAGAAACTATGCCTATATTCCCCAATATTGTTTATCAATATTTGTTTATATTTAAAGGATGATATGCTATAGAGATTTACATTAAGAATGAATCTTGGGATAGTGTTTTCTATTTCCATCCGTTTGCATGCAAAATTCGAGAAGTCATTGTATTTATTTATTTATTAAAATTTCTGTCTCTTCCCCACCGCCGCCTCCCC
>NW_026067990.1:1621532-1712007 GCF_014885135.2 Alexandromys fortis
GGGGGGAGGAAGCAGAAATTTTTTTTTCAAGAAAAAATTATATTAAAAAAAGAAAGAAAAAAAAGAATGAATCTTGGTTTATTGATACCAATTTAAGGTCAATTTTGTTAAATGTATATTTCTGCTCTTAATTAAGGTATTTTGTTTGTGTAGCTCATTTAAAATGTAATGTATAATTAAAATAGAGATTGGTAGGTAATCATCTATAATATTCAAGCTTGTAATCATGATAGTTAGATTTTCTAGATGTATAGAGATATATTTCAGCTATCTATTCTTCAAATATTTTAGAGACCTTCAGAATATGACATTTAGAATGTTTAATAACTGAAGACTTTTAATGAGAGTGTGACATGTCTGCTCCTGGCAGCACCAAGCTACTTCGAGAGGATGATTAGCATTGCAGAGACTTTTTATGGAATTGATTGGCCATTTGGCAAGAAACTGCTCTTATCTGGACTGCTTGATAAACTGGACATGCATGACCCATAAAGAAATGACTGCTAAACTTTCCTTAAGGTGAGATGATCCTTCAGGGTTCCTGCTTCATAAAGGAGTCTGCTAGGCATTCTGCAGTACACAAAAAATAATGTGATGGACAAACAGCTAGGATAGATGGAACTGTCATTGAAATTTCCTGTTTCATGAAAAAGTCTGCTGGATACTGTGGGCCTGTAGGCTAAAGTTGGATGCACCAACAATACAAAGAACTTTGGGTCACTATCCAGGCAGCAAGATGTCTCTGTCAATTCTAGAGCTTTGGAGGTTGCTTATAATGAACTTATTGTTTACTTAGGTAATATTAATATCATTCTGGAGTCTTTGATGGGGTCAAATAATTCATGGTTATAGTTATAATTTTCCTTAGTTATGATAAAAGATAAAGTAGATATAAATATTGTAACTATAATTCTTACTTGGTTACTGTTTTGTTATATGTAATTATACTATGGTTAAATTTAAAACCTTCCTTTTTCATTTAAACAGAAAAGGGCTGGTGATGTAGGATTTCCCTCTTTATGCAGTTATTACCATTAATAAATAAAGAAATTTCTTTGGACCTATAATAGGGAATAATTTAGGTAGGCAGGGAAGATGTTACTGAATGCTGGGAGAAAGAAGAGCAGAGTCATGAAGAAGCCATAGAGCTGCTGGAAATAGATGCTGGGAACTTTACCTGGTAAGCCACAGTCATGTGGCAAAATATAGATTAATAGAAATTGGTTAAATCAATATGAGTTAGCCAATAAGAAGCTAGAGCTAATGGGCCAAGCAGTGATGTAATTAACACAGTTTCTGTGTAATTATCTTAAGTCTAAGATAGCCAATGGCTGGGCACTAACAAGCAACCTCCCTTCAACAAGATAATACCCTTTTATATATTTATATGAATGTTCTAATCATTTGGCATTTGGAAAAATCAGGGCTAGCTCCGTGGGTAACCACTTTTGTTAATATCCCCCAACAAAATGGCTTTAAAATCACCCCAAACAAAATACAAATGCTACCCCATGTCATATATTAGAATCCCAATTAACACTAAAGCCAAAGTGAATAAATCCCAATTAATCATGCCTGAGCCTATCATTTTATCAGGGTTACAAAAGATACTAGGGGAAATAAACTGGGTAAGGCTCTGGTTGCCTGTAGAGACTGGGAGAAGAGATGTGTTTTATAATCTCCTAAAAGGGGGTTAACCTTATAAGATCATTTCCTTACCACCTGAGGGTCATCAAGAACTCATTTACTTCATCAATGAGCTCCATCAGGCTTCCTTGGAGATATGTGATCCTAACATTTCAATTGTAGGCTGAATATCAGTATGGAAAAAGACCATGCTGGCTGCCATTGTCCTGCAGTCACAACCACTAGAATGGTCAAATAACTAATATGATCATAAAAATCATACCATGTCTTTCCAACATTATAGAAAAGATCCCTCTAAATTAATAATTCCATTCAAAATTAAAGATTTAGAATGGACTGCCAGACATTGTTCTCCATTGAGCCTCCATCTGCAGGGATTTCTTGGTATCATGGACACCCGGTTTGGGGAGTCCTAATTAGTGAAGCTATATCAAGAACTATACTGGAGAGTCCCCTTAATCTTTTCTTCTAGGCACCTGCCAAAGCATTCACTGTTTGCACAGATGACAGGAAGAATGGGGCCGCCTTTGTAGTTTTCTCTGTAGGGGGGACCAAGATAAAAATCACCAAAATTTTCCCTTGTGGGCAATCTGCTCAATATAAGGAAATAAAGGCCATATATATGGCCCTACAAGAGAACCCTGCAACGACTATTCAGACAGCTTTTATGTGGTGAACCTACTGCCTATATAAGATTAGATGCTAATCTTATTTCTGCCTTGATGATACAACTCAGAATGTTCTTAGAAAGTAGAACATATGTTCAACATCTCAGAGGACACCAAAACCTCCATGGCCTCATTTCCCAAGGGAATGCTGCTGTGGGTGCTACAGGTTCAGGGACCTGTCTTACAGAAGTCTTAATTCTGCCCATGCAAAATGCTACCCAAAAATATGACTTAACTCTTGTCAACTGGAGAGAACTCAAATACCCCCAGATCCCCATAACAGAATTAAAGAGAATTGTTCATACATGTAAGACCAACAGTTTCTCTGTACCTCCCACACTTACAAGAGCCAGGGATGAACCCAAGATAATAAATTGGCTAGGACCCAATATTATCTGGCAAAAAGATATAATATATTACCCTCCATTTTGAAAATTAGAGTATATGTTTGTGAGCATAGATGTGTACTCTATGGCATGCTGGGCTACCACCCACTCAGGGGAAAAGGAAACCTATGTCAAAAGCCACTTCTTTCAATGTTTTGCTACATTGGGACTACCACAACAAGTCAAGACTGACAAACAGCGACTGTTTTGTAAATAAAACATTAAAAGAATTCTTCCAGAGATGGAATATATCCCATACTACCGGGAAACCTGACAACCCTCAGGGTTAATCAATTGTCAAAAGACTTCACTAATATCTCAAAAAGGTCCTTATAAAGCAAAAAGGGGAGAAGTCTCCCTCCATATACAACTGCAAAAAAGCATTATTAACTATCAATATTTTAAATTTTCAAAAATCATATAAACAAAACAGATTCCAGAAACATTGGGGATCCCTATCAACAAGGCCCTCCCTAACGGTTAGGTGGAAAAATCTTTCCACTTACCAATGGAAGGGCACAGATCCCTTTTGACACAGGGCTGAAGATATGTATGTGTCTTCCCAAACAGAGGGGAAATGCCTACATGGCTACATGCTCATAACTTAAAATTTCTCCATCCCCTCAGGACAATGGAGAAGACCAAGATGACCAATTAAGAAAGAAAGAGATTATGGTGGAAAACTCTTAAATTCAAACACAAGAAAAAATATCAGAATTGCCCAAAGAAAACTGACCCTTGAAAGTGTCACCTGTTTATTAATTTCAGATGACCCTCCCAGTGGTAATCATGTTAATTCTCATGGAGACCAACGTCCAGGCAGCAAGCCTCCGCCAACAATAACAGGTGACATGGATCTTGTCAAGTATTGGGAACGGAGAGATCTGGTGTGGGAGGTCATTCTGTCTATGTGTTGCTTTTATTGGTTAATGAATAAAGGGACTGGTTTGGCCCTTTAGCAGAGCTACAGGTGAACTGAAATAAGTGGGGAAAACTAAATGGAATGCTGGTTGGTGGAAGGCAGAATCAGAGAGAGGCCATGGAGCTACAGGAGATAGATGCTGGGAACTTTAGCCAGTAAGCAACAGCCACGTGGCGATATAGAGGTTAAATTAATATAAGAACCTAGAGATAAGGGGCCAAGCAGTGATTTAATTAATATAGTTTCTGTGTGATTATTTCGGGTCTAAGATTGCTAGGTGGCTGGGATCAAGCAAGCAGTCTCCCACTACAGGGATTCTAAACTATACTTCTCAGATGATAACATCCTGGACATGTTGGACTGACCTGATGTTTGACCTCTGCAATTGGCATATGGGAGCTGAGCTGTGGGAAACCAGATTCCAGAGATGGGAGGAAGACTGGATGCTGAGGCTCTCAGGGTGCACCCTACCACAGACATCTTATCCTGATGAGCCTGGGTCTTCTCATGTCTTTAGGAAGCATGCTCTCCTTCAGACACCCTTTTATGTATTCCCAGGAAGCAACCAGACTGTATCAGCTGTTAGAAACTGCAGGGGGTAGGGAGATCCTAATTACTGTATCTCTTCCTGGGGATGTGAGCAGACTGGCATTGGGCATTGGATAAAAAAAAAATACATGGAGATATAATGATCTCCAGGATCTACCAGATACCACCTATATGAAAGATGTACTAGATTTAGATGTAACCCTCTGCTATTAAAGTTTACCGATCAGGCAATAAAAGGAACATATTCTGATTATCTTAGAAGATGTGGGGATTAGGGCTATACCAAAAGGGATATGATCATGATATTATACTCATTCTTTGAATGGAGATACTTCCTGAGGATCCTCCTCAGATGGAGCCTGTTTCCAAGTTAATGCCCATTGGGAACACACCTGTATAGACTTCAAATTTACATACCTCAACCTCCCCATCATCTACTTTTAAGCCATCCTTTACCAAGCTGCCTACAGATATAGGGAAAATAGAAGCCACACCTTATTTGACAGAGACCATTAAGATGGCCTTTATGGCTTTAAAACTTACCCACCCTGAAGCCCCTGAGACTTGTTGGCTTTGCTTACAGCCACTACCCCCCTACTTTGAAGCCTTTGGGGTAAATGGCTCTTATGAAATACTAGATAAAGCTGCTTTTTGTAAATGGGAAAACCCTGAAATGTGGAAGAGGTTGAGACTGACTATATCCTCCTTTGACAGATGTCAAACGCAAGTTGTGTCTCATATGCCAGACACCCTCTTCTTAATCTCACTTATAATATGGCTAATGGGTCTATAGTTTCATGGAGGGTGCCCAAAGATCAGGGATATTTTTGGATCTGCCAAGAGATCGGGGTTACTCCCTGCCTGTCTGACCCCCTGATCATTCTGCATAATGATACTTGCCTGCTTGCATTAATTTCCCCTCATGTGCTTTACTAGATGCAAGAAGAATTCCTGGCCCAAAGGCATAAGAGAGAGCCCATAATGGCCTGGCCATCATCACATTGATGGGGCTAGGGGTGGCTGGGACTGCTCTGGGCACCTCATCCCTGGTAATTTTACAAAAAAAAAAAAAAAAATGGGAATAATTCACTCACAATTGACAGCTACCTTAGGAAAGACAGAGACTATATTACATTATTTACAAGTCTTTGGATTCTTTAGCAAGGGTAACCTTACTAAATAAGAAAGGCTTGGACTTGCTGTTTATGAAACAGGGAGGAATTTCCAGGGCCCATGGGGAAGAATGTTGCTTCTATGCGGACCATTTCGGGACAGTTACAAGAACACCAGATGAGTTAAGAAAACTGATTCATTTAAGTCAAGGACCCCTTATGAGAACTGGTTTAACTTTTCACGTATGGCTTACCATACTCATCTCTTCTCTAATTGGGCTGATAGCTATTTTTTTATTGATCTGTCTTTTTGGCCCATATGTTCTCTAAAGACCGAAACAAGCATTCCAAAAACAGATACAACAGGTACAACTCATGGTCCTTTGAGTATATTATAATAGGTTTGAAACATCTCACCCCATGGATGTACTTCAATTTGAGGGTATCCAGGCCGAAACTCCAGTTAGGGGTGGCCCTTACAGATACTCTCTCACTGGTGGGCTATTCTGGCTGGGGTAAAGGATGGAATATAAGACAAAATAGGGGAGATGTTGGGTCAAAATTATCTCAGGTCCCATACCCCAAGGCCTGTAGGACAGAGAAAAGGCTGGCTTCAGTTTGAAGGATTAATTCAAAGCTACTGAGTAAGGAAGAGACAGCAAAATCTAGGTAGATGCCCTTCCAGCCAGAGGGAGGGCTTTACTGTATCTCATTGGCTAGAGGTACTCCCACATCACATGATGTCACTTAACCTATATTAGCTGACACTCATAGTAATAAACTGAGTTCCTGCTTTGACTTGACTCCCTATCACGTCTGATTGTCCTGCATCATGGGGCTGTGGAATGGGTGGAGAGCACACTCACCTCTCCCTGGAGAATAAAGCTAAGGAGGCCTGTCACTGCCTATACTTCCTGCCTGGCTACTTGGCGATCAGTGTTCTATTAAACCAATATAAGACCATTGTCCCACAGAAGCAGTGGCCTATATTCATTACTAATCCATATCTCCAGCCATACCACTTTTTTATTGCTGTACTTCCTCTGGAAGTTACCATGCTTATTTCTTAAAGCAATTCTTAGAAAACACAATTGTGAGGTATCTCAGTGAATAAAGATAATTGACTACCTGAGTTTGATCTCTAGTACCCATATAATCAAAAAAGATAATATAATCCTGAAAGTTGTTTTCTTACTTCCAAATACCCATCTATAGTCACCCATCAGTACACACACACACACATACACACACACACATAAATGTACACACACTACATTCATATTCATTATATCAGTTTTGTACCTTTACAGAATCCTGACTATTGTGTAGGGTCTTAGAAAATGTTTTAAATTTTCATATTTATTTGTCTTAATATTATTTTAAAATCTCTTCTGTAATTCAAGCAAATCTGTTAGCTGTGACCCCATGTAAAATAAAAAAATGATAAATTATATATTTCTAGCATACAATGGCACAGAATATCTATTCACATTTTAAAAGGGAGGAATGGAGGTTAAACAATAAGTTATTAGACCAAAAACCGCGCAAACCCCAGTAGGACAAACACCAAATCT
The DNA here is from genome assembly GCF_014885135.2 of Alexandromys fortis. Classification (NCBI taxonomy): domain Eukaryota; kingdom Metazoa; phylum Chordata; class Mammalia; order Rodentia; family Cricetidae; genus Alexandromys; species Alexandromys fortis. The sequence goes on from NW_026067990.1 coordinate 1,628,391, forward strand.
TGAAATAGCATGCCTGGCAACTAAGGTTTCAGTTTTAATTGATTTTAAGTAGCGTTTTGCTCTTGTCTAACATGCATCTCACTCAGGTTGGTTGTACATACTGTATACAGACCTTCATAGACTTGTCAACATCTGGGGACCAAGTATTCAACTACAAATGTGATGGAGGACATTTCATGTTCAAACCAGAACAGTACCTAAATTCAAATAAAGTTGATTGCAGATGTAAGAATGAGCCCAGCTAAAATGAACTGTATACAGCTGAATGTGGGTAGACACTTGGGGAAGAATGAGCTATTAAAATGTTTATGGTTTATATTAAGTTTTATGTTTCATTGGTATACAATGCTGTTTGAGCTTCTTAGTAACTAAAACAAAAATAAATATCCAAGATGTAAGAGAATGGAAAAAGTGTTAATGGTAAACTATTCCACAAATATGTTGAAGATGGAAAATAAAAGCATTGGATATTTAAGTTCAAATAGAAGAAGAGCAGACATAGGGAAGTATTAAGACACTATATTATCTTTCCAATTCTGGTCCAAGAGTTAGTGTAAGTATCAAGGTTAAGAAATAAAGATTACATGAAATTATTTACAGAATAACTTTATTTACTCCTATTTATTTATAATGATTTGTGTCATAATATCAGGAAGCTTCAAATGTAATAAAGGGTGTTTTTCTCTAGGGAGATTAGGAGTTGATATTGTAGCAACAAGGATCTTGCTGATACAAATAATATCATGAGAATAAGTGGAAAATGAAAGGAGGAACAAACACAATAAATCCCCATAACCTAAAACATCATCAAGAACTACCACTAAATATAATGGGACAAGAATGGAACTTTATGTATATATTGTGTGAGGTTAGGAATGTCAGCAGTGAAATAAAAATAGGAACATTTGATTCTACAAGACTGCAGGTAAAGAAAATACATCATTGGTCTTTAACTAATACTAGACTCTGTAAACTACAGGGATGATCTGACAGCCCAGATATACACAAAGTTCCAGTAGTGACATAACAGTAATGAGTATAATCATCCAATTTTTGTTTACATATGAGGCTTGCTCCATAGCCAGAATTTCCTGATTGGTATTGAAAGCTAGTCAAAGGACCATAGCTGAGGAAACATAGACCCTAACAGGTAGGCTAATGTCGCTTTGTTTTGATAAATCAGCATGCTGCCAAATTGCCTTCTAAGTGTTTTTTGTTTATACACACAGATTTGTATTTCCATCAATTTTGTTCAGAGAAACTTCTTTTGCAGTGATTAGCAGGTAATTTAGAGACTGATAGCTTCTCAAAGTGTTTAGTATAACTGTGTATGAGTGCTGTATTATTGATGGGCCATCCATATCATTCTCCCCTGACTCCATTCATAGTTCAGGAAATATCATGGATGAGGAAAAAGAAAAGGGGTAATAGCTGGCAGATAAGGAGGACTGCTCTGAAATGGTGACTTCTGGATATGACATTGCATTTATCAATTTATGGCATCTGTGCTTATCTTCAGATTATTTATTAAGCCACTCAAAATTCCAAAAATGGATACATGAGTATAAACTATAGTGGACAAAATATTGTCTCTTTACAACTGCTAAGAAAGGGAGAATTATTCTCTCTTGGGTAAACGGTGTCATAGATTCCCTATAGTCATGTAGGTATAAGCAGCACTAATTTGACTCAGGGTTTATTAATCACAATTTTAAATCAGATTAGTGAATAACCCAACTTAAATCATAGAGCCTCCATCCAGTTACTGGATAAAACCAGATTCAGAGATCCACAGCCAAGAACCAGAACAAACTTTGGGAATTAATCCAAGAGAGGGAGGAAAAAATGTATGGGCAAGGGCGGTCAAGATTATGAGGGAGAAATCTACAGACAGCTGAACCAAGCTCATGGGAACTCAAGAACTCTAGACTTACTGCTACGAATCCTCCAGGGGACTGAACCGGGGTATAGGAGGTCTTTCTGTCTATGTGTCGCTTTTCTTGGTAAATGAAAAAAGAAACTGCCTTGGCCTGTTGATGGGGCAGAATTTAGGTAAGTGGAGAAAATGGAACTGAATCCTGGGAGAAAGAAGGGCAGAATCAGGTATGCCATGGATCCCCTGACATAGTAAGACATGAAATTTAGATGGTAAGCCACTGGCACGTGGCAATACCCAGATTAATGGAAATGGATTAAAATAATATGTAAGAATTAGCCAATAAGAAGTTAATGGGCCAAGCATTATTTTAATTAATACAGTTTTTGTGTGGTTATTTTGGGGCTAAGATAGCTGGGCAGCCAGGATGAATAAGCAGGCTCTTCTCCTTACAGAACTGGGCCCTCTATATGTGGAGACAATGGTAAAGTTTGGACTATCTGTGGGGTACACACTTATATTTGCAAGAACAATGGAATGATCAGGGAACAGTTGTCATTTCTGCCATCATTGTTCTTGTCTGCCACTATGATCTCTCAAATTTTCAAAACTTTTGATTGAATAGAATGCATTTGGTGGCTCCAGTAGAGAGGAATTTATTGTAATGTGTTATACACTAAAAGTTTCTGGTATTTGCATGGAGAATGGATTTTAGAGTCACAGATCCAATTTAGGAAATGGTTTAATTAGCTCATGAAGAAAATGTTTTTGTGAGGGAGGAAATCTTTGTTCCACTCACTGAATCTCCCTTCTTGTTTCCTTCCTTGTTTTCTAGCAGTTATTACACAGGAAACATTTTCATGATGTACTAAACTGATTAAAATTATTTATGTCTCTTTTCTTAGATTGTAATTAGAGAGACATTGGGATTTGACTTGAAGTCACCAGAGGTCCTTACTGCTGATGGAAAAAAAATGTATGTTTTGATAAATTTTGCAATCTGATCCTAATAAAGAGAGTGAACTATTTCCAGCACCTTTTAAACCAAAGAGATCTTGTTGGAGTGTTCATGGGTGTGCTGCACTTGGGTGTATGTGTGCTTGCATCTCTCTCTCTCTCTCTCTCTCTCTCTCTCTCTCTCTCTCTCTCTCTCTCTCTTTCTGTGTGTGTGTGTGTGTTTCCCATAGGGAATAGAATATCCAGTATACAGTAGTGTGGGATTTATGCCTGCATTTATGACTGGAGTACTGCCTAAATGCCATAGAAATTCATACTTTATTTTACATAATTTTAAAAGGCTAACTTTGCTCTATGTAGACAGAATTCTTTTCTCTATAAGGTGATAGAAAGATAGGGATAAAGAAACAGAACTGCCACGATTCTTGCCTACTTTTATATTAAAGAATTTTAAAGTTTACATGTGAGTGAATTTCTCAGGTGGTACAGATTCTTTAAAATAATTAAATGTTCTCCATAATAAAAAAAATTCATAGGGCAAATTAGCATCTTTTTCCCAAGCAGATCTGTAGATAATTTAAAAGTTTACAGAATGGAGAAAAACAAAGCAATAAAGTTGACATTAATAAGTGCAAGAGCATTCTCTGGCAAGATTTCCATGATGAATTATTCAATTTATGATTCTGTGTATTTACACAACCTAGAAGCTCAGAACACAGATTCTATAGACAATTTGGGGTTCTTTTTAGAGTTCTAGCAAACACAGTATGTATGATCTTCCCTTACCAATTATATGATTTATCTTCCTAGTGCTTCAGTTTTGTAATTTCTAAATAATGGTAATCTAAATATCAATTACATATTGCTAACTACTGTAATAATTAAAATTAAATAATTAGGAGACTGTAGAGACAACTCAGTAGTTGGCATTTACTGATCTCTGGAGGATATGGGTTCAGTTTCTGGCAGCCATATGGTATCTCACAACATTATGTAAATACAATCCCAGGAGACATGATAGACATGTCAGGAAGACTCATTTTTTTTGTAAGTCTGGTGTCACTCCAAGATTCATCATGGCTTTATTTAATACTAGTGCTGGATACTCATGAAGTCAAGTCTATATCCAAGAGTACTCTGGGGATGCAGCATCCATCTGTATTTTTCCTAGCCTTATAGAGGCAGACATTACAAAGTTACAAACTTACAGCTTTGAACATCAAATCAGCTCACATCCTCCAGTGTGTAACTTTTACAATACACATTTTATAGATGCCATTATATCCAACAAGAAAACAGTTTTTACAGAATTAAACTAGTGATTTGTTCCCAGGACCCATTGTCCTACTTAAACAATAGAGGCAGTAAAATTTACAAAACTAGGCAGTTTCTTAAGAAAAGCTCTACTATTCCAGGAAGCTGTGCACCTTGGGCAAGTTTGCTGACAGTATATTTTACAAGTTTACAGATTATAAACTGAAGCAATTTTGACATGGAATATTTAAAGTGCAGCAACCTTTAATTGTTGAATATGAAATTCATTATCATAATTAACACACTTTTAAAAATCTTAAAATTGTTTATAATAGAACCTTAAATATAGTAAACTACAGACTTTATACTATAATAATTGCATGTTCTTATTTTAAGAAAATAGATGAGAAAAATAATGACCAATCAAAGGCAGCTTGCAAAGTATTTGTATTTCCTTTTGATGGCATTAGTTTCTTTTAAAAAGAAAAAAAAAAAGAAAAGAAAATGTTATTTCCACAGAGAAGTTGGTTAGATACCTCACACCTTCCTGATTTTTGCACCAATGTTGGAGGAAATGGATATGGAGTTGTTTGGGAGTCAAATGCTATGGAAAGTACATGGCAACCTGGATACAGCCAATTTCTATTTGAAACCTAATTCTAAGACTTTTCAGATGGGGAATGTAAGTAAATGACACTAAGACTACGCTTTATTATGTAAAATGACTTATAAGCATATATACCTTATCAGATCTCTGCATTATTTATGAATACTGCTGATAATGACAGACTGTATGCAATAAAGTGCAAAAGCACCTTTTCTTCCTACATTTTTATTAGTAACTTTTTATTTCTGAAATCTAGTTGGATTTGGAGGTTTGTATCTTAGGGCACAAAATTATTTCTAGGCATAATTCAGAAATATTTGTGATCCTAAATTGTATATAACTTTTCTCACCTTATTATTCCCCAAATTATTTGTATCAGAATAAAAATAATAAATGCACAAACCCTCCAAGTGGAAACAAATCCTCAATGCCATGTCACTGCATATCGTGCCCACTCCTTTGTCTGCCTCCCTCCTCTTTATGACAAAAAAGGACCATTTTATGTAAGAAAAAATTCCTGCAAGCAAATAAGCAAATAATGTATAATACTTGGGTAATTAGAGTGAAAAGCAAATTGAAAAGTCAATATTTGTAATTAGCCTCTGATATGTAATGGCTGAATGATTTTCATGAAATCAAGAGCTTTCTATCTGACAAGGCTTATTAAGATGATATCCAGTTAATCAATATTAAATGTCTTACATTAGGCTCCTTCAGATTCACACAAGTTAAAATAGTGCAAAGAAGAAGCCTTTGTTACTTACCCCAGTGAATTTAGCTGATAAATTTTAAAGTACCATGTCTTTCACTGCTGGTCTTGAAATATGTGACATGTCACTGGTGTTTGTAAGTGCTATGATTTTTGAAAGATGTAACTTATTACTTATAGCTATGATAGAGAGACCTGTGATAGGAAAGAATAATCCCCATTATAGATTCATATTAGATATTGTTTTTTATTTGAAAGTGTGAGATCTAAGTTCGCCATGGTAATTCAAAAATTGGAACACTGGAGAGTCCATATAAAAGTTCAGACCTTTTATTTCAAAACTAATTGCATTGTTTCAAAGGAAAAGTGAAATTTTTCTGCAACAGTTTTGATCAATAAAAGCAAAACTCTTCTCATTGTTTCTGTCTAAATAATGCCCAAATAGATACCGTGATGTAAGAAGAAAAATGCAAAAATAACAGGACTGTGTTGTAATTTTTTAGTACATACTTTTATAATTCAAACCATTTTTTGTATCCCTTACTTTTATAATCTTGACCACCTTAACATAGTTAATGTGTATAACTGTTATACATTTAAAAACATGTTTGAAGATCACAGCTACTATCACAATAAATGTGTAGCTCTCTAGAAAAAACATTCTTTCCTTCATTGCTGACTACCTCATTCACTGATACTCTTTACTGTATCTGGACATCCTTCACTTTTTATGTTCACTTTTTATGTATTCATTTTATCTACTTTACTATTTTATCCCCCTAAAGAGAGTTTCAAATGACTTGACATAGGCATAATTTGCTTTAGGGTACTTTCTTTATATTACCTTTTCAGTTCCAAGTTTATCATATCATTTATTCACACAAATGCAATAATTGGTTTATCATAAAAATAGTAACACCATACCTTAAATATTTTAATTAGAAGCAAAGCATCCCAGTACTTCCTAAAAGTCTTATATACAATGATATTCCATGACAAGTATGCACATTCTGCTATGGAGAAAACAGATAAATGTGAGCAACTTCTCTCTTTCTAAAATTCTACCAATGAATTAAATGAAATCAATTCATATGTAGGCTTAGACAGAAAATAGCATCAATAAAGCATTTTGGTTGGAAAAATATAGAATTTTGAATGAATTCATGAAATAGTTACTGAGTCTAAGAAAGGGTAAAGGGAGTCAAAGGATAGTAAAAATTTGGAAATAATAAATAAAACGACCTTTGAAATATAAAATCCTGCTGGGTAATGGTGGCACATGACTTTAATCCCAGCACTTGAGGAGCAGAAGCAGGTGGATCTTTGTGAGTTCAAGGCCAGTCTGGTTTATAAGAGTTAGTTCTGGAATAGCTAGGGATATTCAATAATGAAAGCCTATCTCAACAAACCAAAAGAATCCATATCCAGATGATAAAATAAGAAACACACATCTGCAAATCTACTTGTAAATGATTAAGATAAAGAAACAACAAAAATAAAACAAACAAAAAAATTAGTACCTCGTTGTACTCAGGACATCTTCACCCAACTCTGGAGTCCTACTCAGAAATTGTTTTAAGATTTTGTGATCTTCACATACTCAAATACATTAGGAAACCACAGGTGTACTTATTCTGGTTAAATCGTTCAAGTTTTATTCAGAATAAGAAGTATCAGCCCTAAATGTGATGTCTCCAAAAGACCCCATCACCTCAGAGCTCAGAGAAATGTGCAGTAGAGGAGGAGGAGAAATTGTAAGAGCCAAATGGAATGGAGAACACCAGAAAAATAAGGCCTTCCGAATCAGCTTAGCCAAGTGTAGTAGGAGGCTGCTTGTTGGTTCCCGGCCCCTTGGCTAGCTAAGACCCAAAATAATCACACAGAAATTGTATTAATTAAATCACTACTTGGCCCATTACCTCTAGGCGCTCATTGGCTAGCTCTATATTTATTTAACCCATTTATAGTAATCTGTATATCGCCATGTGGTTATGGCATACAGGTAAAGTTTCAGCATGTCTGACTCAGGCAGAAGCTCCATGGCTGCTCTCTGACTCTGCTCTTCTTTCTCCTAGCATTCAGCATAGCTTTCCCTGCCTGCCTAAGTTCTGCCTTGCTATAGGTCCAAAGAAGTTTCTTTATTCATTAATGGTAATCACAGCACACAGAGGGAATTCACATATTACTTCCTTTTTTCTGCTTAAATAAAAAGGAAAATTTTAACTTGAACATAGTAAAATTACATATAACAAAACAGGTATCAAACAAGAATTACAGTTACAATATCATATCTACTTTAACTTTTATCATAATTAAGGAAAACTATATTTATAGCTATAAATTTTTCAACTTCATCAAAGACTACAGAAGGATATACTGCTACCTAATTAAACAGGAAGTACATTTTAAGCAACTTCCAAAATACTAGAATTGGCAGAGACATCCTGCTGCCTGGATAGTCACCCAAAGTTTTTCTGTTCCATTGGGGAATCCATTTTGAGCCTACTGGCCTATAGTACAGCAGAATTTTGCATAAAGCAGGAAATTTCAAAGATATTTCTACGCATATTGGCAGTTTGTCAGTTACTTTCTTTTTTGTCCTGCAGAACATGTGGCAGACTCTTTCGTGTAGCAGGAACCCCAAAGGACCATCTCACCTTTAGGCAAATTCAGCAGTCATTACTCTGTGGGTCCTGCATGTCCAGTTGATAAAGCAGTCCACACAAGAGCAGTTTCTTGCCAAAATGGCTAACCAAGTCCATAAGGAGCCTCTTTGATGCCCGTCTTCCTCTTGAAGTAGCTTGTGCTGTCAGGAACAGATGTGTCTCATTGTCATGAAAAGACCTAAGTTCTTAAAACATTTTAAATAACATATTCTGAGTGTCTCTGAAAGATTTGAAGAATACCTATCTAACTGAAATATATCTCTATACAACTTGAAAATCTAACTAACATGACTACAAGCTTGACTATATTATAAATTAGTATCTACTAACTTAGTGTAATTATACATTACATTTTTAAATGAGTTACACAAACAGAATGCCTTAACCAGGATCAGATATACATATAACAAAATTTTATGTGGGAGTCCCTTCTGTGTGCTGTGATTACCATTAATGAATAAACAAACTTTGGAACTATTGATAGGGCAGAACTTATGGAGGTGGGGAAAACTAAACTGAATGCTGATAGAAAGAAGGGTGAAATCAGGAGATACCATGGATCTACTGCCAGAGGTAGACACACTGAAATTTTGCTGGTAGGAGACAACCTTGTGGTGTTATACAGATTAATAAAAATTGATTAAATTAAGATATGAGTTAGCCAATAAAAACCTAGTGTTAATGAGAAAATCAGTGAATCAATTAATACAGTTTCTGTGTGATTATTTTGAAGCTAATCTAACCTGGTGGTCGGAATGAACAAGCAGACCCTCCTTCTACAAAAACTGACCTTAAATTTATATCAATAAACCAAGATCCATACCAAGGCAAATTATTCATATTTATCATAGACCCCTTTAAATGTTAACAAACATTTATAGATAATATTTGGGAATATGGGCTTAGTTTTCTCCCTTCTGATTTCTGCTAATTTTGGGGCATAGTAATTTTTGAGGTGTTCATAGTGACCTTCAGGGGATCTTGTTCCATCAAACCCCACTTGTCTGTAGCAATCCATAGGATCGCATCCTCTGTGGAAACAAAAGAATAACTGTAGAAGGAGCTAAGCAGGCCTGCTTTTCATCCTGTCTGGCTCCCACACAGCTAGCTTTACACCCAAAATAACAACACACAAATTGTATTCTTTTAAACACTGCCTGGCCCATTATTTCTAGCCTTTTCTTGGCTAACTCTCATATCTTGATTAACCCATTTCTAATAATCTGTGCAGCACCACGAGGTAGTGGCTTACTAGGAAGATTCTAGAGTATGTCCATCTTGGGCTGGAGCTTCATTGCATCTGACCTGGAGAGGAGCGGCATGGCATCTGAGTTCTCACTTCCCTTCTTCCCAGCATTCTGTTCTGTCTACTCCACCCACCTAAGGGCTGGCCTATCAAATGGGCCAAGGCAGTTTTTTTTTTTTATTAACCAATGAAATAATCACAAAGAAGAAGACCCTTCCACATCAAATAACCTTTTTTTTCCAAAACAACATATTCTTAGACCTAAATTTAAAAGTCATGATACCTTTATAATATAAATGCTAGTTGAGCTTAGCAGCCCATACATAATCCAGACTCTCTGTGAATTTTCCACTTTTTTTTTTTTTTGAGACAGGGTTTCTCTGTAGCTTTGGTGCCTGTCTCGGAACTAGCTCTTGTAGACCAGGCTGGCCTCGAACTTTCAGAGATCCACCTACCTCTGCCTCCCGAGTGCTAGGATTAAAGGCGTGCTCCACCACCACCTGGCTGAATTTTCCATTTTTATGTAGCTTATTTTTCTTTACTCCTTTTACTGTCTCTTTAAAGACTAACTTTTTTAAAGCATACATTTATTTTATGACTCTTTATACTTTTTGTCTCTCTTCCATGCCTATGTACATTTATCCAACACTATGACCCATTTAGAGTTGTTTTTAAGTCTGAATATGTTCTTATTGAGCTATCTGTAATTATTTATTGTCTTGAAGAGCTTTTAAAATGGTAAGTAGCTTGGTTACAGCTGCTCTGGATGCTCCCTCAGCCTTTCTCTACTTTCAAAATGGTGGAGGTACCATTACTGCCAGCTCTGAGGCCACCAGGTAGGAGCCACACTTAGCACTTTAACTCTCAGTGTGCAGCACATAAACCCTTAATATCTGAGTAGTAGCTAAATATGCCCTGCAGTACACTGTGTGGCCTAGAATTAGCTCTATGCATAGTGACAGGAATCTGCCATGCTCTCCTAACAGTCCTGATCATACCACCTGCCCAGGTAGGGGTGCTGACCTTGTCTCAGCTACATTCCTCCTAACCCCGAATGGGCACACAAAAAACCCAGGCCCACAAATGCCATTCAAATGCTCCTAGCAGCATGGCCTAGGAAACTGCCTTTTAGAATAGGGTGTGGCTTTTTTTTTAAAATCCTAGCAGTGGATCAGGAAAATCTGACTTAAAGGAGCTGCAGTATACTGCCATTTGAAAAGAATGAAGCTAAATTTTGTTTGTCTGTGTCTAGAGTACCCTTTCAAGCATTTTTAGGTTTTACATAGGTTTAATTCACCATGTTGAGCATCAAATGTAGTGGGAGGCTGCTTATTGTTTCCCAGCCACCTGTCTAGCTTAAACCTGAAATTATCACACAGAAACTATATTAATTAAATCACTGCTTGGCCCATTAACTCTATCTTTTTATTGACTAACAATTGCATTTAATTTAACCCATCTCCATTAATCTGTGTATCACCAGGTAGCAGAGGCTTCCCAGCAAAGTTTTGGCATGTCTCACTCGGGCAGTGTCTCCATGGCTTCTCCCTGACTCTTCCCTTCCTTCTCCCAGCATTCAGCCTAGCTTTCCCTGCCTACCTAAGTTCTGCCTTGCTATATGTCCAAAGCAGTTTCTTTATGCATTGATGGTAACCACAGCACACAGAGTGGACTCCCACATCAGCCAAGTTCATTTGAAATGGCATTGACTATATCAGCAAGTACGGAACCTACTCAGTTCTGCACCAGGTCCTCCGTACATATATTATTGCTTCCAGCTTAGTACTTTTATAAGATTCCTGAGTGTGTGAACAAGAAGTTTCCTAATTCTGTGCCTTCTCTCAGTCTGTTATCCTTTAGTTGTTTTGTCCAATTCTTATGTGTTAGCTGTTGTTTGATTGTATTATTACCCCTTAAAAATATGTTTTCTAATGAGAGACAGAAAGAGGGTAGGTCCAGATGGGAGATCAAGTGGGAAGAAACTGGAATAAGTAGAGGGAAGGGAAACCATAATCAGGACATATTATGTGGGGAAAAATATTTTAAACAAAACCAAAGAATAACAAACATATGTTAAATGTTGGTATTCTTGTCTTTCTCAAATGCATTCATACCCTGAGCATGTATAAATCCTGTGACAGATGTGGACAGGCAAGACTCTGTTCTAGTATGAGACCTAGCTTTAGAAAGTAATATTATATAAAAGATTCAATTAGTTATAATGGTGATTTCTGTTGAATTCCTTTGTTCTTTGAAGCTACATTTTTCTAGAATATTCATTTTTGTAAAACCTACAGTCCCACAGACAGCAGAGCTTGAATTTGCTTTTGAAATTAGATATAATCCATTTTTTTTTTAAAAAAAAGACAGGTTCAAAAAGAATATTCCCAGTTGTTAATTTAGTGAGAGTAAAGTTATGCTAACTCATTGAAATTTAATTGCTAATGGGTAATAAGATCTTTGGAACTACAGGCCCTGCATCTGTCTCTTTTTAGTGTCTCAATTATCACGGCAATTATCCTGTTGAAGAAGCATTTCTGACATGCTAATGAATGGCACCCTGCTCATTTCCATGAACTTCCATTCCTTAGGTGATAATTTTCAGTGACACATTTTAGATTTCATCATTATTTGGCCATATAGATATACTTAAAGGGAGAATGATACATTAAAATAGGTAGTATAAATTGTGAATATCTTAACATGCATTTACTTAGAACTTTCCAAATTCTTCAAAATCAAGTCTAGTCATGAGAATTCTAATATGTATGTTACTATATAATTTAATTACTGATGTGGTATTTCCCTCTGTATGCTGTGGTTACCAGTGATAAATAAAGGAACTGCCTTGGTCCTATAACAGAGCTATAGGGAAACAGCTAGGCAACTAAAAGTAAGCTGATTGCTGGGAAAAAAGACATGGAGTCAGAGAGAAGCCATGTAGTCTACCAGAGAAAGACAACATTAGCCAGCAAGCCACAGCCACGTGATAACACACAGATTAATAGAAATGGATTAAATTAATATGTAAACATCAGACAAATAAGAAATTAGAGCTAATGGGCCAATAGATGATTTAATTAATATGGTTTCTGTGTGATTATTTCAGTTCTGGGTGGCTGGGACAAACAGATGACCTCCTTACTACAAATTACACTTCTTTTGAATTTATGCTCATCTGCTTCATTGCTTTATCTTCACTTCCAGACTGTCCACAACTAAATGTTTTGTTCTTATATTTAATATTTGATTGTCTTTATAATTAGTTTTTTTTCAGATTGCATTATAACAATTGCTTATACTGACTATATTCAATTTCTTTCACATGTAGTAACAATTCAGTAAGACTTAGTATCAAGACTGAATAACAAGATCACATTGAAGATAGAATATGTAATTAAATAAATGTATAAAAGCTTTTTATCTTTTTATTAGCTTTAATCATAAAAACTGTTAGGTTTCACAAATATTTCTAAACTGATTTAGAGTGTATAAACACAAATATTTCAAATTTACTGGGTATAGCCGATAGATATTTTAATGACAATGATATTCCTAGAAAATACTCAAATAACATTTTAAATAAGATTTATATTTTATGTCTGGATGTGTCTGTGACTGGGTGTATGTATGTGCACCACATGAATATGGTGTCCACATAGGTCAGAAGAGGGCATTATCCGATATCCTGGAACTGGATTTACAGGCAGTTTTGAGATACCCAATGTTGATGTTGAACCCAAGCACAGTCCTTTGCAAGAACAGCGAGAGCTGTTAACAGCTGAGTAATCTCTCTGCCCTTAAAACATTTTAAATACAAACATGTACTTAAACTACTATCAAGATTAATTTAGAAATGATTTTTAAAAGTCCTTGCAAAATAAAAATCTGTGTAGTCCAAGAAGAAAGCAAAGAGAACAAAGAAGAAATCATAGCTCAGGTAAATTAAGTTAAATTAAAGACTTATTTCTTGATTGTGAAATTCACTCAGTTCTAAAAGAGAAGAGTTTTGAAATCTGTTGCCATTCAGTCCTTGAAAAAGAATATAAATACCAATTTGTCTAAACATAGTTCCATGACATCTTGTCTGAATTTGGTCAATTAGCTGATTAGATGTCCCCTTGTGATCTGGAGCAATTGCTGAAATTGTAAACAAGATAAAACTGCTCTTTCAGAATATTTGCACAGTAATCAGTAAGTTCAATTTGAGATGTGTGGAGAAACTTTCAGCTTCACACAGTACCTAAAGACTGTGTATCCAGGCAACATAGATACTTGATTAAAGGGAAATGATTCTTATTATCTGAACAGTTTCCAAATAATATGTATATTTTCCTATTCTCCACAATATAATCAAAAGCAAGAAGCAGTCAATGATTCATAGAGCTTTGAAGACCCTAAGAAGAACTTCAAGCTGCTTCTTTTCATGGATGATAGACACTAGAGGTAGAAAGAGATTAGCACCCATGTAGTCACAGCTAGTCCTCCTTATATCTATAAAAATGTCCACATAAAATCTATGTATTATAAGGAATCCCAAGCATCTCTACCCAAAATAGAATGGTTGCTTTCTTACTGATATCAGAGAATTCATGTATACTTGAACATCCCTGAACAAATTATTAAGCAGATTTCTTAGATAAAATTACTTATCTCCCTTTCCTTAGGAGTAAATACAATCAAGTTCATTCTTCTTAGAGCTAATGAACAGAGGATAGTGAATCCTAAAGTTTTAATTCAATAATTAAATAAATATGGAGAAAATATCATATGCAAATGCATTTATACTGTACATGGACAATTGACAGTATAGGAAATGGATACATTTTTTACTGAAAAAGAGCTTATAAAAATTAACTGGCTACAGAGGAATGATATCAGAGATTTTGACAAATTATTTTGTATGCAAGTAACCTTATCTGACAAAATCATGTACTTGCTCATACTTACATCCACTTAGACTTAATAAAGGTTGAAAGCTACACTTTTAAAACAATCTACTGTATTCTGTGAGCGTTACAGTGGTAAAATATTGATTCAGGGAAGAATTATAATTTGGTGAAGAAAAATGAGTGCATAACACTTGCTGAAACATAACTACATGTTACATGATGTATTATGTATCTTACATGTGCCATATCATTTAATCCCTGAAATTAAGTGGTGTTTGATATCATATATATTCATACAATAATATATATTATGTGTGTATGTATTATATGTGTGTGAATCCATGTACATAATAGCCCATGTTTGGAGGTCAGAGCACTATTCCTTATGTAGGTTCTTGCTTTCTATCTTGCTTGAGATGAGCTATCTGACTCAATAAGGTTCTAGGGATTCATCTTTCTTTACCTTCTATATCCACATATGTGTTCGGAGATTACAATTGCTTTCCACCTTTTCCATGGCTTCTAGGGATCAAAGTTAGATCCTCAAATTTACTGTTCATAGCTGAAGATACTGAAACTTTAAGATGTGAAGCGACTTCCCCCTACTCTGCTTTTAATGATTGATCAACCAGGTTGCTATAAAGATGATTATAATCTGAAAGGTAATGTGGTTGTTACATTGGAACAATAAATAATACCAATTATTACTATGGGTTTTATTTCATTGAACACAGGTATACAGTACAGTGAATTAGTTCTCATCTGTCAATATGCTGTATTTTTCTTATTTCAGGGACTTATACAGTATCAAATTCTATCTCAAATAACCATCATATTTCAAGTCTTCTTATGGACAAGAAATTCCACTCTTAGCGCCTAAATCATTCCATGACTCTTAACTGTCTTCAACATCCCATACTTACACAATTAACAATTCTTGAAGACTTCACTAGATATGTAAAAATCAAATTAATTCACATATTACCATCACTTTCCCAGTCACCACACCTCATGTCTCTTTATGAGATTGTCTTTGAATGAGTGTAACTTTGTTCTTTTGTTACTTCAGTTTCTTCTGAGAAGAACAGCTAGAGAAATCCTGTTAATGTGTCATATATCATATACATTCTGCTGGTGAGTAGATATTATTTCTTACCATTTTCACTTCCCTAACTAGGTAATATACATTCAATGTGGTTTATCTTTCTGGAACCTAGGAACTGGGGTAGATGTAGAGTGGTGAAATGCGCAGGGATATATTCTGGTATGAAACCCTTTCAACAAAAGTTCCATTTATTTTTCTTTCTTTCCTCCTCTCTCTCTCTCTCTCTCTCTCTCTCTCTCTCTCTCTCTCTCTCTCTCTTACTTTTCCTTTTCATGTTTTTTGAGAAAGAGTTTCTCTGGGTCACAGACCTGACTGTCATGGAACTCAATTTGTATATAAGGCTGGCCTCAAACTCACAGAGATCCACCTGCCTCTACCTCTCAAGTGCTGGGATTAAAGGTGTGTCACTACTGCCCAGCCTAAAACTTCCATTTATTCATTTATTTAGATTAGGTTAAATTGAGAACATAGCTTTCCTTTGAATCATAGATTTATACATGTTTGGGACCTACTCAAATTTATCATGGACTCTATTTTTTAAGAGATTCTAGTATAAAGGAGTAACAAAATTTAAGATCACCCAGGCTTGTATATATCTCTACAGAATATATGTCTTAATTTTTATTATAAGAAAATAGTATTTTATTTTTATTTTCAAGTTTTCTTTTTTTTTGTATTAGCTTGGAAAAAGCTATTATTTTCATTAAAATAGTATTAAACTAAAGGGAATGATAGATGTATAAAATAGTATAAGTTAAGGAATAATTTACTAAGAAATGTTTAACACTAATATTCAATGTAATACAAGGGAGAAAAAGGAAAAGCAATAATGTTGGAGAGTAATAGTTCAGGGGTGACATTGAAAAGGTAGAGAGATTTATGGCAAAGGCAATTTACCAATGCATTGGGGAGTATTAAAAGAAGAGACTTTATATGATGGTGAATAAATAGATGTGTGAGTATCATTGAAGATAAAAGTGCATTTCTTGAAATACTGAAGGATATTGTATTTTGGATCTAGAAATAACTAGAAAGCAAATCACAGTTTGTCCACCAAACATGTATGTACTTGTTTTATCCAGCACTGCATGAAACAACATAAGAATCAAAATGATTTTATACCTATGCTTTACAAGAACAGCTATGGGTTTTTAAGCATTATTGTTGCATACATTTTGAGTAAAAACTGATATACACACATGCCAATAATATACACAAGATAACATAGTAAATGACAAATATAGGGTTTGCAGTTACAAGCATTGACCATTTTAATGGGGCTTGATCATGATACTCTACTGTTCCTCCATTTAGAATAGATATAGGGATATTAAAGACAAGATTCTTGCAATTTGAATAACACACACACACACACACACACACACACACACACAACAAGATTGCTACCAGAAAGTTAAGAGAAGCAGAATTCTATGAAGATGGAAGAGTTAAAAAGTTTTAAAGATTGTATGAATAATAGAAAAGTTGAATGATCACAGTAGGATGTACATGGGGCAAGTCTCAAATCTGAGGAAGGAAGGGGTACCTAGAAGTCTTTACCTCAGAGGAATATTGTTTACTCAGAATGTCAAATGTACCTGGAGGCTTAATCCTCAGCAGCACAATGTATAGAGTCTTCTACCATAGATATTCAGGGACAGAATTTTTTTGAAAACTGAGAATGTTGAGTGGATGTATAATAACTTAGAAGAAAGACATTAATACTACTTTTAAAGCAAGATGATCATATATCCACATACCTATCTTCACAAAACTTCCATTAAAAGCTGTCATGAAAAAATATATACTATTCATTTTTTCGCCAAAAATGTGCAAAGGAACTCTTTTCATCTTTCTCTTATGTCACCAATATTTAGCACAAGAAAATCCCAGAAAAGGAGAGAATAGGGGCTTCATGTAACTCATAATTATTTGATGACAAAAGAAATTTTATGACTTACAAGAGCTGTTTGAGTTAAATCATTAAAAAACTCCAACATCAAAATAGTCACGATATATCATAATTTCCAAACTTTCTGTTCAAAATATAATATCAGGAGACCAAATAATACATACTTCAAAAATCTCTTGGCTCAGTGCAAGAACTAAAAAGAAAGAGGTTTCAACATAATTCCATCTTCTATGGCAACATAATCTAATTTAGATTTTCTGGTGCTACATATAAAATAAAATAATATCTTTGATTGGTTGGTTATTATTATTCTGAACATTACAGTATATATCGCAAATTTGAATCCTGAATTTAAATCTGACACAGGTTGATTGGAGAGGAATGAAAGTAATTACAACTTGAGACTTTCTCTGATGCATTAATTAGGTGTGAATGTATCAACTTCTTGCAGTACAGGAAACTTTTATAAGCAGATTTTTATTAGATGGGCGGTGAGTTGTGTTGCAAAAAGCTCTGATTCAAGGAGAACCTATGTCTCTGTGCAGCAAGGTAACAGCATCTCGGAAAAAAATTTGAAAAATTTGACTGAAGTTTCGTCATAAAGTTATAGAAGTGCCATAAGAGTGGGGACGTGGTATTTCAGAGCATATTCCACAGAAATTTGCCATTGGCCAATCATTTCTTAAAGTCCTTTTATTCTTAAAAAGTCAAGATGATCGTTCTAGGAAATAAAATCTTGCAGCAGGTTATCTGGCTCTTAAAACCTTTCTGTTTTCTCTTCCACAATGTTCTCTGATACTTATGTTGTGCCTGGGCTCCCCATAATTCATTGAACTCTGTATTATGACCAATTGTATTTTTCTGTGATGGTTTCTGCTACAAAGAAAAATTTCTTTGAGGAAGGGTAAGAGATATACTTCTCTGTAGGTATAAGAATAAATATTTAGGATGTAGTAATAATTAATTTGGTTTTAGGAAAATGGCAGTAGTAGGTTCTATTTTAAGATGCATCATACTCCACTGATATGGTTGTGAAAAAAGACATGAATAAGGCACTATCAATACACATGAAAATATGAAAGGGGAAATATCATGGGGGCCCATTCACTAGACAAAGAACTACAGGCAACCAAGGACTGCTAAAGAGAACAAACTACCTTTTTCCAGAGATGAGCCTCATAATCAATGATGTAACAAAGTAGTAGGCCCTGAGATCATGTAGATATAAGCCACATTACATGGAATCAGTAGGTTGCATTTATGCATTTATGCATGTAGTATGCTTGAGTAAATACATGTGTGTAACAAGAACAACAACAAGAAGACGAAAAAGGCCATCAACTTAAGAGTGAGGTAGGGATATGGCAGGGATTTTGGAGGTAGGAATTTGATGGGAACAGCTAATTTATTTTAAATAAAATTAAATAAATAAAATAAATAAGCTTAGTTGAAATTTCACTATATATCTGTACATGTCCTGTTTCTGAAAGTAGTAATTTAACTGACTACCATCAAGAAAAATGGATATATTGAGAGGATGAGTTATTTATGGTAATGGTTCCGTATATGTTGTTTCATTTGCTTACTGCTGCTTATACCCATCATTGAAGAATAGGAAGATAAAATATTTCTATATGGGTCTTAGTATGGGCAATTACGTGGGTCATTTCTTCTGATCTCTGCTCTAATATTCACATAGATAGGTTTTCTTGTATTGTAAAATTAAGGGGTGGCTGTTTTAAATTCTGTAAATTATAGCATAATGTAAAAATGTCCAAATTGCTAGGAGTCTAATAATTTATTATATACATATATAAACTTCTTTTTCTTCTTATTTGTTTCTATATCCTGTGTAAATAAAATCAAGATTGTTTGGCCAGACCTTTCTTCCACATAGAATAATTATATTTTTAGCCTTGATTTTATCATGTACTAGTCTCTAGGAATTCACTACATATCAAGCAAGACAGTCTATTCCAATGTTTTTACTACTCTAGTAGTTAGAAGTTCTTATTTGCTCATTTTTTGTTTACTTCTATCGCCTGAATTGTATATATACAGCTCACGTGGTAAAGATTTAACTCCTATTTACTCTATTTTGACTTAAATAGGTAATTAAGATAAACAGGTAATTAAGATAAACCACAATCATTGTAAGCTTAATCCCTTCTGACTGCTGTCTTTATAGAAAAAAAATAATAATTGGCTCACAGACACAAGTAGATGGAAAAGCATTTAAAGAAACAGGAAGAAAAATGGCCTTATACGAGCCAAGGACAAAGATTTCAGAATCAATTCACCTTACTGACACTTTGGTCTTTAAAACAACCTTGGGAAAAAAGGAAATGTATTTCTTTTGTTTAAACATCCAGTATATAATACTTAGCTACAGCAATTCTAGAAAGCTAATTCACTTATTAGGTTCCTTTCATATATTGATGCACTTCTGTTATTGTAAATATTATGTGTATTTCTGTGGCATCATGATGTGATTTGATATTTGAAAGCAGTTGTCACTTCATTCACCAACTGAAATTAACTTTTAATGTATTGCAGTGCCACTTAAACTACCATAATTTAAACTTTCAAAAATTGTGTTATATTGTTTCATATGATGCATATTATAATCACATAATTTTCACAATAATTCCTCTCAATGTAGATTAAAGAATCCTACTCTTACTCTGTTTTTGTTCAGTTTGAATATCACATTCTTTTTCTGTCAGCACATGGTCAATGAGAGTACCTCTGGATGACATGAAGACTAACCTCTTATGTAGAAGTAGAAAGGCATTAATCAAATTTTATTCATTCTGTTCCTCATAATAATATAAAGCTTATTTTTTATGGAAGGGATTCTATAATTTGTATGTGCCCTCATTTGCTGTGCTACCTTATACCATTATTTAAATTATAATAAGAAGTGAAAAATCTAGAAATTCATAGTATATTAAATGTCAATTTTTGATTTTTCTTTGTGTAATGATGGTTTTTCTTCCCTTCATTGGCATGTTAGTTTCAATTTAGACTTCAAAAATGTAAGCTTAAACCCATTTCTCCTGGAGTGAGATTCTTACTTATTCCTTTATATGCTTCCTTTTTCAGTTTTTGTTTTATGGTTCCTTTTT
The DNA here is from genome assembly GCF_014885135.2 of Alexandromys fortis. Lineage (NCBI taxonomy): Eukaryota > Metazoa > Chordata > Mammalia > Rodentia > Cricetidae > Alexandromys > Alexandromys fortis. Next base: position 1,648,743 of record NW_026067990.1, read on the forward strand.
TTGTTGTTTTCTTCTCCATCTTTTATTCATGTAATTTTTATAATATTTAATTTAACCTATATCATGGTTTTGATGGTCTTTCACCAGAAAAGTTGTTTATATGTATGTATATAAGGATATTTTTGATTTGTTTTGTTATTTGTGTCAAGATTTTTTAAGGGACATTAACAAAAGACCCACTACTGGAAAACACAAAGGCTTACCATTGGATAAGGTGCAGAAAATAAGAGATTGTTGAATACTCAGCACTAATTACATATCTGTATCACATCCCTTCCTCACAAGGCTCATGAGGATAATTGCAGAAGAGGTAACTAAAAGGTTGTAAGAGAGAAGGAATAATGAATGACTGAAACAACAAAATAATATATTATGTTCAAGATATAACAGTATAATTTCACATGAGAACTCATAGTACTTGAGTCAAGTACTATGCATAAAATCTACAAAAAAAAGCCAGAAAATATCCCAGCATGGAAAAAGCAGGTGGCCATGAAATATTACTGTCAGCTGAGGAGATATTGGTAATTGATAGCTGTAGTGAGAATTCTAATAGTATTAAAAAAATAAAAACCTAAAAAAATAAAAAAAATAAAAACCTGGAGTTAGATATCTGGGTAAATGTTGAAAGATCAGAGAAGTAACAAAGTTAGCCACATTTATCTCTACGAAATCCTCAGACCAAAGTAGGCAAATTCTCAATAAATCCTCAGACTGAATGTGCTATCCCATTTTGCCTTATAATCCTCTCTTGATCCATCCATATCCCTTCCTGTATTCTCCTTCTTATTGCTGGAATTAAAGGCATGTGATTGCCAAGTACTATTATTAAAGGTGTGATCCACCACTATCTGGTTATGTTTTTTCTTCATACTGGATAAATTTCTTGTACCAGAAAGTGGCCTTGAACTGACAGAGATTCATCTGCCTTAGCCTTCTGAGTGATGGAATTTGTTGTTAGGATAATGTTCTTGTACACTGTAAAGATTTGTCACTCATATTGGTTTAACAAAATGCTGATTGGACAATAGCCAGGCAGTAACTATAGTTGGGGCAACCAAACTAGAAGAATTCTGGAAAGGGGAAAGGCAGAGATGTAGTCACAAGCCACACTTAGAGGAAACAAGATGAGAATGCCTTATTCAGAAAAGGTACCAATCCATGTGCTAAACATAGATAAGAGTTATGAGTTAATTTAAGTTGTAAGAGTTTAAGTAATAAGCCTGAACAATAGACTAAATAATATATAATTAACATAAGCCCATGTGTGTTTATTTCCAATTGAATAGCTTCAGGACCAGGCAGGACAGAAACTTCCATTTACTGGGATTAACAGTATGTCATGCCGCTTCTTGGTCTCTATGTCTAACTAAAGACCTAGCTCAACACTCTGTTCCTCAAGTAAGCTTTATGTGTTAGACCAGAAACAAAGTATCACAATAGATAGCTGCTTGGAGAGGGCACTTCAGTTTGCTTTAATAGTGGCTCCTTGTAGGTCAATCACACTCTAATAGCTGGTAACATACATAGGAGTGTATATAAAATAAATCTTGGACTCCAAGGAGTGATTTTTTTAAATGAAACAAAATTAGGTGGGTATAGTAGACAGAACAGGTCTGTGAGATATTGTGGGAATGGATGAATATGACCAAAATATAAGGAGTGAAATGCTCAAGAAATTTAAAAGAACACAGCTTGCCTTTGTTTTCTTCTGTCAATTTAAGCTTGTATACTTTTTTGGTGGAACATATCCATAAAGAAGAAATAATAAAAATGATATTGAAAAATGCAGCTAAAATTGTAGTTATGTGGTCTGGTGGTGGTGCATGCCTTTAATTCCAGGACTTGGGAGGTAGAGGCAAGTGAATCTCTTTGAGTTCAAGTCCATTCGTGTCTACATTGAGTTTCAGGACATCCAGGGCTACACAGAAAAACCCTGTCTCAAACAAAATAAATAAGCAAATAAACAAATAACTATATTATGATTGTAAAAACGCATATTTATTTTTCTTAGTGAACAATTGATTTGTCTTTTAGCCTGCCTTTTGTGTTCCTCCCATGTGGGAGTATAGTTTAGATTTGCGAAATGCCTTCTGGCACAAATCTAGCTTGCCACATTTCAATATCACTGGTAAAATGATTTGCTTTGAGGTGAAAGCTCCTTTGGAGAACTTAATTTCATTCATGTATATTAGGATACATCAACTGTGTTGTAAGTCTTGTCAGAATGTACTTGCATTCAAGTGTAAAGTTCTTCTTCATGGAAATGTTTTATATTTTTATTCTGATATTTTTTTTTACCTTAAGTAATAGCGTGATACAGCACACATTGTTTGTACCACATGGTTTGGATACCAATTTGTAGTCTCCAAATATTTGAAAGTTTATTGATTAAGTTATAAAAGTCAGGTGATAAATTATGAAGATTGCTTATTTCTAAATTATTTTATATATTTACTGTTAAGAATATTTAAGCTGAGCCTCTCTGCTGACACAAATAATTTCATTCAGACAAAATTAAACTAAATAAAAGATACCCATGTTTAATACAATACTCCCAGTTCCACCAAGAAAGAATGGAGAGGGGGAGAGAGAAAAAGGAAGACCATGCAAAACCCAGAGACCACATGTTCATTCTCTGGGTGGCAGCCTAAATAGCCTTTGTATGTGGTACTGACCCTTTCTGTGGAGGGGTCAGCTCTTGGCAGGCTTTCCTGGAGGTGGAGTCTGAAGCAAGGCAACTCCCAGGGGAGGAGACATGAAATGGATGGCAGAAGCTGGGGTGACACTTCCAACCAAATATGCCAGACTCCTTGGATATAGAGTTATCAGGGGGCTGGAGCCTCACGTCCAACCAAACATTTAAACTATCATGATTTCTTTTTTTCTTTTCCTTTTTTGGGGGAGGGGGGGTTCTGGACAGGTTTTCTCTCTATAGCTTTGGAACCTGTCCTGGAACTAGCTCTGTAGACCAGGCTGGCCTTGAACACACAGCCCTCTGACTATTGGGGCTGGGATAAAGTCATGTGCCACCACTGCCTGGCTTTACTCTGTGATTTCTTTTTTTTTTCTTTTTAGTGTTTCTTTTTTTTAAATTTTTATTTATTTTTAATTAAAAATTTTCACCTCCTCCCATTTCCTCCCCCTCTCCCTATCCCCTCCCTGTCCCTCTCCAATCCAAAGAGCAGTCAGGGTTCCCTGCCCTGTGGGAAGTCCAAGGTCCCCCCCCTCCATCCAGGTCTAGGAAGGTGAACATCCCAACAGGCTAGGCTCCCACAAAGCCAGTATATGCAGTAGGATCAAAATCCAGTGCCATTGTCCTTGACTTCTCAGTCAGCCCTCCATGTCTGCCACGTTCAGAGAGTCCAGTTTGATCACATGCTCCATCAGTCCCAGTCCAGCTGGCCTTGGTGAGCTCCCATTAGATCAGCCCCATTGTCTCAGTGGGTGGGTGCACCCCTCGCGGACTCTGTGATTTCTAATGCTTATTAAAAAACAATCATTTTTCAAAGAGTAATGTCAAATTGGAATATTCAGATATAGTATTCAACAAACACATATAAATACTTTTTTACAATAAAGTCAATTATTGAGTTTACTTTGAAATCATTTTTGAAATATGAATTGCCAAGCCAAAGAAAGTGGAATGTTAGCTACCCAACATATTACTTCATTCATTCAAAAATGATTAAGTCAAAGAAATACAAGTTGAAAGGCATTACTTTTGTGATCTACACAATAGTGAGATTTGAGTCATTTAAATTGCCAAGGCAGGTAGTGTTTACCAGGTGCTGTCAAGGGCAGTGATTGGGGTGGTGTCAGGGGAGGAAAATTTACTAAAAAAGGCTTTGTTCAAGAATGTAAAAATCATTATAAAATGATTGATATTGCTCCATAAAATATAAGGATCCCAATCCCAAACAGTGGTTAAATTTTTCAGAAGCATATTTCAGTATGAAAATCAATATCCAAAATCTATTTCAGGATAGTCAAAACCAGAGCATGTGAAAAACTGCGTTATATTATATTTGTTATTTCTCTGTTTATGACAACATATTTGATCAAGGCAACTTATAGAAATAGGATTTTATTTGAGTTTATTGTTTCAGTGGTATAAGTGTCATCATGTTACAGATGAGAAAGAATAACTGCAAGGGGCAAGGGCAAAGAGAAAGATTACACCTTTAACCAAAAACACAAAGCATAGAGGGAGAACAGGAAGACTGATGAAGTTATGAACTCTCTCTCAAAGCCTGCATCCCGCAAAGATTTATATCCTCCAGCAAGTTTCCACCACCTCCCTAAACTTAGCCATCAACTTGAAACCAAATATGTCCAGTACTATGTAAGTCTACCTGGGACATTAGTACTTGCTCAAACCATATGCATACATACATACATACATATTTACATACACACATATATACTTACACATATGTGTGTTTAATTTTTTTTTTGTTTATGAGAACATCAAATCTTATAGCTTCATGACCAATGTTTGGAATTCTAATTTCAAAGGGCTTACGTGGCTCTGCCCCTTCAGCTCGGTAGCATCTCACTCCTGGTATGTAGCTATCCTTGGCTGATGTCTTACAGTCGTGGTATGACCAACAACATGGTCAGTCACCACTGCAACCTCGCTTCACTTTCACACCCCCACACAATGGCCTCTCAGTGCCTTCATATAGAAACTCTCCCACAACTTATTGCCTGGCCTTAGTAACTTCCTGAGACCAGGGAGACAGTTTCCAAGCTCCCCTTTCCCTTATATTATTCATTACTCTAACTGTGGATGACACTGCCAAATTTGGTTGCAGGGTTTGGGGGTGCACCTTCTTTGTCTGCTTGAACCACATTAGCAGCTGAGTAAATTATTCAGTTACTTTCTAGTAGCAAAAACTCTAAGGTTTTTTACATGTTGAAGCTTAGCTGGATGGGGTCATGCTGTGGGGGCATCCTTCCCTTTATTCAACTGCAGAGCAGGTTTCTCTTTATGGAATTAATCTGCTTAAGAATTCCATCTTCATTTTTTTTTAAAATCAGGCCTTGTAAACAACTTAAACTTCCTAGTAGTCTTTTGTCCTTAAATTGTGGGCAATAACAGGGGAGTGGAATCTTGTAAAACACTCTTTTGCTATAAAATGTGAAATACAAAATGTTTCTGTTGATTTGGGGATGATTAATACTGTTCCATAAATATGTAACCATCCCAATAGCAACAAAGCGTCAGATAGTAGTTAAAACTTTCAAAAGCATAACTCAATATTATAGGAGATACTCAAAATCATTAATAGAATATTCAAGATGAAGTGACATGAAAAATAAACTATATTTCACCTAATAATATTGTTTTTTCTGCTGATCTAAATTTAGAACATTAAATTATAAAATCTTCAAAAAATCCATCTAATTCCAAATTTTTAACACTTTTAAAACAACTGGAAAGAAATACTGAAGATGACATGATGGTAGCAAATCTTTTAAGGGTTACTCATGTAATGAAATAAATCATTAAGTAGGAAAGAATTGAGAGAAATTGTACTATCTAAAACATTCTTCTGATATTTTAAATAATCAGAGAAGTAATAGCAGCATTTGAAAATGATTAAATGCTCTAAAATGAATAATACTGACATGAATGTCTTTAAAAAAATGTATTAGGCTGAGAAAAGTTATTGTCAAAATGCCAAAATCACATATTTGGTTAATAAATAAAAATTCTGTATGCCAACTAATATTTAATGCAGCTCTTATCTGTGTTGTGGCTATCTCTGTGAGTTCTTGTGTATTAGTCTTGTCATGTCTAAAAGACAATTTCCTTATAGTCATCCATCACCTCTGACACTTAACAATATTTTTACATCCTCTTCTACATAGAACCCTGAACTTTGAGTGGAGGGTATGATAAGGACATCTCATTCAGCACTGAGTGCTCTGAAGCCTCTCACTCTGTACATTGTCCAATTCTGTATCTCTCTTAATTAATATCTACTATAAGAAGAAGCTTATCTAAAAAGGGTGGAATGATAATCTAAGAGTATTGCAATATATTGTAATAAGTATTTAAATTGCTATGTTCCTTTAGTAGAATAACAGTAGCATAATAAAAGTAGTGGCTTTAACCTAAGCCCATAACCTATATAGCCTTAAGTCCTTGATCACTTGAATAACGTCAGTTATGGATTCTATTTCATGGAGTAGATCTTAAATACAGAGGGAGGAGGGGACAAGGGAAGGCGTGTGTGTGTGTGTGTGTGTGTGTGTGTGTGTGTGTGTGTGACAGAGGGGGAGGGATAAACATTTATGTCACTATTGCATTATTTTCAAGGCAGATCTCTGTTTAGATAGCAATGTTTGTACCTGCAGTCATATTGATGAATACTTTCCCCCCTCTGATAACATGCAAATTACCACTCAGCACCATGATTGTGAGTGACCAAGAGTAATGCTTTTATTTGAACACCTTATTAATTTCTCCATGTTTTATGTCATAAATTGTGATTTTGGCAATAGCATCTTATCATCAGTTTATAGAGCATAAACAATAGTCTTGGTGATTGTTTGTAATGTTTGGGGGACCAACAGGACTCTATTGGCAAATGATTCAACAAGATGCAATGTATTCCTGAGTTTAGAGGTATTAGTTGGTGGCATACAATAAGTAATTTGAGCTTTGTCTCCTACATTATATGTTGACTCCATTTGGATTTCTTTCATATGTGGATATATTCTAGGAAGTATCTACATAAGTAGATTTTTGTATGACTTTTCAAAGGCATTTATTGTTAGTTGTCCCTCCCCATGTTTACTTCTTTACTTTGTACTCTCACACCTTCCTCATTTAATCCTTCTTCTGATTTTCCCTTTATCACTTTATAGCATTATACATTTATTTCCCATTCCTTGGAAGATCTTCTCCACCTGGTCCCTTATTAGCTACCTAAAATCTGTGGTTATTTGGTTTGAAACAAATATATCTATAGTTTAAAAGGTAACATCTATATATAAAATAAAATGACTAATATTTGTTTATTATGATCTAGGTTACCTCAATCCGGTGATTGTTTCTAGTTCTACACAGTTATCTACAAATTTCTTAACCTCAGTTTTGAAATTAAGCTGAAAAATCACTTATACATGCATGGGATGATTGACATATAGACTATTTTCAGTTTTATAAAAGCAGTGAGTATTCCTCCATGAGTGTATGTGTATATTATGTGCTTGTATGTGTGTGTATGAGTACGTGAGAGAGAAAGAAAGACGGAAAGAAATAAACAACCATACACAAAACCATAATCCACCATATACTATGTAAAAATCTCTATTCTTCTTTCTTTCCTTTTGTGTCTATACTTGTGTGTGTATGTAGATATGTATATTATTCTATTTAATTTTCTCCCTCATTCTAATTTTCTTTCCCTCCCATTTGCCATGAGGAGAAAAGCACGAGTATGATTTGGAAAGATTATACTCTACTCAATTTTTATATAAATTATTACAAAAGGCTATGTTTTGTATCATGCTTTGTAAATGTCTTTTCAATTTCCATTTTAAAATTCATTAATGCTTATGAATCATGTATGTTGAAATAATTGTAGTATATTTATTCTTATCACTGCTTAATGTTTGTGTGCATAAATATCAATTTATTCATTTTGTATAATGCATGCACATTCTGTCTATTTTCAATTTTACATTATAGGAAACAATTTGCAAGTGACTTCCTATGTCCATATGCAAGGAAGGCTCTTTACAAAGAATTCTCAGATTATCTAATGTGCACAGTTGGTTTGTTTCATTTTTTTTTCATTTTAAATCACTTTTAATCTTTTTGTAATACTGGATATTGAACCCAAAGCCTAGAAATGTTAGGCAAATATCCTGTCGCTGACCTTAGCTCCTACATTTCCTGTTTTATTTATTTATTTTTCTAATTTTGAGACAAAATCCTATTATGATATTTAACCTGGAGTTAGAATCATTCTTGCTGAAAGAAGTCTTGAACTTGCAACGTCCTTTCCTCATCCCCTGGAGTAGCTGGAATTATAAGCATATACCATCCATCAAGTTTGACTTCAAAGTAAACATTAAAAAATTTTATACATTGATTTCTAAGTTATATATTCAGCTTATATTGAAAAGATTAGATGATTTCTGTTTTTCATTTTGTTGATATGCTCAAATTTATTCATTTGACTATGGTAAGACATGTTTACTTATAGGATATGATCATAAGGTAAGATCTTTAATAAAGAACTTGAAATTTTTTCTTGGTATATTTTATTGATTTTTTTTCATTCAGTGTGTTCATCAAGAATTTTAGTTTTATGGTTTCAGGGTAACATTGGCTTTATTGTTTTTTAAAGTTTTCAATAACTTCTAGCATACATTTTTCACAGTGATATAGCTATCTAGTATGCACAGTGACTTTTTCTTTGTATTGTTTTTCCTTCTGTTTACCATAACTTCCTTTTGATTGGTGAATTAATCTATTTCCATTGATTATTATTATGAAATAAATAAAAAGGAAGCAAGGAAGAAAAAGAAAAAATATATCATTTACAATTAAACCTTTGAAATTCTAAATTATATTTCAATGCATAAGGAAATGTATTATTTATTTTCTATAAAAAATAGGGCAGGTATATTCCCAAGAGTGGTATTGCTGGGTCCTGGGGTAGGTTGTTCCCGAATTTCTGGGGGGAACTTGGGGAAATGGGACAGTTGGGATAAAGGAAAGGTGGATATGGGAGCAGGGAAGTATATATTTTAATTAAGGGAGCCATATTAGTGTTGGCAAGAGATTTGAACCTAGAGGGGCTCCCAGGTGTCCATGGAGATGTCCCCAGTTAGTTCCTTGGACAGCTGAGGATAAGGAACCTGAACTGGCCCTATCCTATAGCCATACTGACGAATATCTTTCATATCACCATAGAACCTTCATCTGGCGATGGATGGAGATAGAGACAGAGACCCACACTGGAACACCAGAATGAGCCTCCAAGGTCCCAATGAGGAGCAGAAGGAGGGAGAACATGAGCAAGGAAGTCAGGATCACGAGGGGTGCACCCACCCACTGAGACAGTGGGGCTGATCTATTGGGAGCTCACCAAGGCCAGCTAGAATGAGACTGAAAAAGCATGGGATAAAACCGGACTCTCTGAACATGGCGGACAATGAGGGCTGATGAGAAGCCAAGGACAATGGCACTGGGTTTTGATCCTACTTCATGTTCTGGCTTTGTGGGAGCCTAGCCAGTTTGGAAGTTAACCTTCCTAGACAAGGAAGGAGAGGGGAGGACCTTGGACTTTCCACAGGGCAGGGAACCCTGACTGCTCTTTGGACTGGAGAGGGAGGGGGAGAGGAGTAGGGGGAGGGGGAGGGAAATGGGAGGCTGGGAGGAGGAGGAAATTTTTTTTCAATAAAAAAATAAATAAAACAGGGCAGGTTAAAAACATACTTGTGGAGGACCTAGCTTAGTGTTTTATGAGAGTCCTACCATTGGGGGTGGTAAGGTTTGTGACCTTTTTACCTGCTTTTGGAACTTATTTACTCTGGGATAAGAAATCTGAAGAGTGGGATATGATATGCAGTACATTTTTGATGTTAGTCTTGGAACATCAGAAACAATATTACATGGAAATAAAAGAGCATATTATTATACTATAATTGTGATTCTATTATACACTATATCTTCACTCTTCTATTGTTTATATATCTCCTTGTTGAGCCTGAGATTTATCACATGAAAAGTATGTACAATCATCCTACCTATTCTAACCATTTTACAAAATTTAACTAGGCAGTGTTATTCAAAATGTCATCCACAGAGAAAATGGTACATCATTTTGGTGCATACACATATATTGAAAGCATTTTTATTTTGTTCTTTTGTAGTTTCTTTTAAATGTTTTGATGTTTCCTTCCTCATTCATTTTTTTTCCTGATGACCAGGATCCCATGTGATTTTCTTACAATTATTACTTCATGTTTATGTATCCTATGTAAATAAATTGATTGACTTAGTTTTATTTTTACAGTCTTAAATCATATTCACATTACTCAATTATCATAATAAAGAATAAAATAATAAAATAAACAGAAACACATATAGTAAGACACTTTAGTTCACTTCATACAATAAAAAATACTTTATTTTTGCTGACTGATTAAGCTAAGGAGGGCTCAGAAGGGCTTATAGAGACTGAAACATCAAGTCTGGGATTTTCAAGGCTCTTACTACATCATCTGCATATATACTATGTCTGTTACTTTGGTGTTTTATGGGAGTTCTAACAATCGGAACAGGTTTATGTCTTTGGAAAAATGGTTGTCACTGACTCCTTTGCCTGCTCTTGAGAATCTTTTCCTCCTATTGGCTTGTCTTGTCTGGCTTTGATATGAGGGCCTTCAAATTGTCTCATTAGATCTTGTTTCATTATGTTTCATTTTTATCTCTTATAGGCCTACTGTTTTCTTAAGATAGAGGTGGGGAAAGTTGGGAAGTGTGGAGGAAGGGAAATTGTGGTCAGGAGGTATTGTGTGAGTATAGTGTTATTTTGTTTGTGTTTTAATTAATAACGCTTGCCTGATCAGAGTGAAATGTTAGTCACACTAGTCAGTCATACAGTCCAGGCAGTGGTGACACAAACCTTTAATCCCAGCGGTCACACTAGTTAGCCATAAAGGTTGGGCAGTGGTGGTACATGCCATTAATACCAGCATTAGAGAGGAATACAAGGTAGAAAGAGACAGGAACTTCCCCTCTTTTGATTCAGGAGATTTTGTAGAGATAAGAGCTCTCTAGTGATTGGCTGCTTTGCTTCTCTGATTATTCTGCTCAAACCCCAATATCTGTCTCTGACTTTTTATTAGTCATGCTACATGTGAGAGAAGAATCTATGTGAGAAATAAAAATAAAATCAGGAAAAAGTGCCATTGTATCTTATTAGTTGCAAGTTCCCAAAACTAAAAAATAAATTATAGTAATAAATAGAATAATATATATTAACTAATGAAAATCCTTTTAAAAATATAAGGATGTATTGTCCAAGCAAAAATATTACTAGCCAGCATATTAACAAACTTGATAAGGGAAAACCAACTCTATAGTTTCAGAATCAATCTTTGGTGAGAGGCAATATGATTTTTCATGAAAATTCTGAGAACACCATGAATTTCAAGGAACTTCCATAATATAACCTTGTTCAGTTGCAACATTGCTAAAGCTTTTACCATATTTGGACTAAAGCAAAAAGTCAATTATCTCATCAGTTCTATTTGACATTTTTCTGAAGGTTTTCAAAATTAAAGATAATGAATATGTCATAAGAACTGGAAAAGAAATGAAACTGTCATTTTTCACGAATGACATGATTATACATATAAAAACTCAGAGATTATCTTTACTCAAATATTAAATGTAATAGGATAATTTGAATATAATGCTTCTTATAAGGTTTATCTGAAAAATAACAAGAAGCTATTTATATCTATTCACATAAATTAGAACAGTTAAAATTCCAAATGTATTAAAGGTGTTAATTTTAAATATAAAAACCTTTAATGAATTTAATAGAATAAGTAAAATTCTTATACACTGTAATTCTCAAAACAGAAAGAGTGCAAAAATGATGAGAAAAGGGTACAATACCACTTCAATGGACAGATGGTGTGAATTTCTATAATCTTCAATAAAATTTCAATTATTCCATGCAAAGTACATGTGTTTGGTAATCTTACAATTTATATGAAAATGCAATGAGGTAAAATTACACAATAATCAATGTGTGATTAAGAAAATAAAATATGTAATGTATAAAATACTGCAGAGAAAGAATTGAAATTCTGATAATTTGCCCAGTATGATATTTTACAGTGATAGAAAGTTAGACAATGAACAACTCCAAAATTTCCTTGTACATATATATTAAATAGACTTATGGAAAGCTGAATTATAAAACATCCATAAAGTTTATTATCTTTTGTAAAGTGTACTGGACCAAACAAGAATTGCATGAAACTCTAGCTCATTGGTACGTAAAAGTGAAATCCTAGTTATTACAGCTCTGTAAAATTGAAAATAGTTAAATATTTGATAGAAACCATAGGAAAATTTGGGTCATATGGAGCAGGCAAATGTTTCTTTGACAGAACCTTAAGTAACATTTTCCATCCATAAGTGATAGTGATAAAATATACATTATTAAAATAAAGAATTTGGAACTGGTCTGCTAGAGAGAAGGGTCAGGAATTAAGAGCCCCACCAACTTGTACAGAGATCTAAGTACAATTTCCTATACTCACACAGTGGCTCAAAAACATCTGTAACTCTAGGCCACGGGAACCTAGTACCCACTCTTGCCTCTCAGGCACTGCATCCTTGATGGAGGAGGGTCATCTGTCTATGTGTTACTTTCATTGGTTAATAAAGAAACTGCTTTGGACCTTTGATAGGACAGAAAATCAGGTAGGCAGAATAAACAGAACAGGATGCTGGGTAAAAGGCAGTGAGGCAGTCATCATGATTGACCGAAGACAGATGTAGGCTAGAATCTTCCCAGTAAGCCACCACCTCATGGTGCTACACACATTATTAGATATGGGTTAATCAAGATGTGAAAGTTATCAATAAGAGGCTACAGATAAGGGTCCAGGCAGTATTTAAAAGAATACAGTTTCCCTGTAATTATTTTGGGTAAAGCTAGCCGGTGGCCAGGAACCAGGTTGCCGGAAGAGGCCTGCAGCTCCTTCTACAGATTGGCACCTGGCAGTGGGAATGCAGCTCACAGCTCTTTCACTACACATCCCCACGCTGCAAATACATATAAAAATGAAAATACTTATAAAATATTTTTAAAACTTAGAAAGAGAATATAATTTGGATCAAAAACCTGTGTTGGGATATTTATCTTAAACTCAATTACAGGATTCAATTCCAAGCATAATCAAATAGCAAAATTGAAATTTAGAAATTGAATGTTTGCAAATTTCATGTTAAAAAAAAAGAATTAAGTTTCAAAGTAGCAAAAAATACTATAGATACACGTGTGTGTGTATGTGTGTGTGTGTGTTTGTGTGTGTGCGTGTTTGGAGGGGGGGACTCCTTTTGCATGTAATAATGATGCTTCATTCAGAGGAAATAGATAATTCCAGCAAAGCTACAAAAGTTTCATTTAAAATGTCATTTAGTAGGGTAAACGATGCATGACACAGTGAGCATGTGCAGGTCAGGAGACAACTTTCAGGATTTGGTTCTATCCTTCCATTCAAGTCCTTAGATCTTCGTAGCAAAAATGCAAAAACTTTTTACCAGTTGAGCCATTCAAACAACTCCCAAAGTTATGTTTTTATTTGTAGACTAAACATGTTTGTGGTCAGATATTCAAATGGGACAATATGAAGCTTCTGGAGCAATGGTTCTCAACTTTCATTACTGTGACACTTTAACACAGTTCTGCATGTTTTGTTTACCAAACATAAAATTATTTTATTGTCATTTCATAGCTAAATTTCTACTGTTATGAATTGTAATGTAAATATCTGATTGCAGGATATTTGATATGTTACCCTTGTGAAAAGGTCATTTGTCCCTCATACAGTTCATGACCCACATGTGTAGAACCACTGGTCTATAGAGACCAAGGAAAATTAGGGCCTTATATCTCATTAGGAAATGCAAAACACTAAGTTTATCATAAGTAACAGAAAATAGAAACTGTAAACTTACTTAAATTTCCATTTACGTAATTTCTTGTTATTTTGCTTACATGAGGTGTACATAATAAAAACTACCAATTTAACAAATAATCATTGTCAACAACCCAGTAGCATTTAGTATATGCAAATATTGTACAATTATCACCACCCTTTTTTACTTGGAAAACTTTTTTTTTGTCATCCTGAAAAGAAATTTTATAGCCACAACCATTTAAACATAAGTGTCAAGTATATATTGAATATATGCACACATATACATATATAGGATCAAAATTAGGTTTAGTTTTAGAATCTATAGGTATTGAATCCTTTTTACTATATCAAGTAATCCTGGTCGCTCTTTTTTTTTTTTAAGAAAAAAAAAAAGACCTATTTCTGACATTAATTTACCATTTAATTTCATTCGGAAGTTGACAACAATTAGTAACTAGCTAAACCCGAATAGAATTCTTAATTACTGTGTTTCTAACAAAGCATTGTGGAAAACTCAAGTATTTTAGTTTTTTTCACCTAAGGAGTTTTAGACTCAGAATACACAGAACTTTCCCCACACCTCCATGCTAATACCACATAACTCCTTTCCAAGCCCATGACTGGCAGAATTGTTTCTTTGTGAAGCTAGGTGATTTGGTGGGAGAAAGGAATCTCTATTGGCTTTATCTAATGAAGCATCTCTATTTTTGTTAACTGGCAAAGGCTTTGGAACTGGCAGCTCTGAAAACTTCATCACAAGGGACCCAGCACTAAACCAGTTTATTAATTGGTATGCTGCCTCTGGGGTTTGCAAGACTAGTAATATAGTAGGGTGGTATCAGTGTTGGGGAGGATTTCCTTGGGAGTGTTGATTCTCCTTTAAAAACCAATAGCAAAGTGAAAAATATAGTCACATTTATTTACACTAACCCCCTGTCTGCTAAACTCATCAGTCTGTGGAATCGGATCGGCACTCCACCAGATTTTGTTCTCCTAATGGAGAGTAACAGAAGCTCTGCAGACTGTTCATTCTTCATTCCTCTCCTCACTTCTTCGTGCTAATTTCTCTTTCCATTTTAATTCCACCAGTCTGTCTCTATCTTAATGGCTCCAGTTTCTAAGCAAATGCATATTCATTGTGGGTTGTATTTGGTGTGCCAAATCAATGCTTTATGCTTTAAAGCTTAACATAAATGTACCTAAATTTAATCTTACTCTGGGAATAGGGCACAGAGTGTGGGGAACTTGTGAATATATTTATACTTGTTGTGATTTCAATTTACCTTTTCTCTTGTAACTTAGCTATTTAATGCCTCATAATTTTAAAGGATATTAGAAATGACATAGTAAGCGAGATTTAGTTTGTGCCTGAAGTTGTCAAATTAAAGAGAAGCCATTTCCTAGAATTACAGAATTATAGCATATTTGAATGCATAAAATCCAATTTTTTCATTTTCAATTTTGAGGAAACTCACATGCCAAATATAACGGGGAATCAATTAAGGTTGCACAGAAACTGAGCAAAGACACTCTGCTCTGGTATTTTTGTAACTTTCTAAAGATCTGATTTGATACCTGTGGGGAGCATATAATCTGTACTTACAAAGCACAGATTATAAATGATTCAGGCATTGCTTTAAATATGCATGGAACAGTTGTTGTCTTCATTACAGTGAATAAAACAAAGATACTTTATTGTTTCTATTTCATGAATGGAGAAATAGAGGAAAACACGAGATATATGACTTGACCAATGTGCTATGGAGAGAAGTAATTAAAGTTTGCAGACTTTTAAGCCAGGCACTATATTTCCACAGACCAGACTGAGGGGAGCTCTTTAGATCTGGAAATAAGCATGCAGGAGTACCATGTGATCACGATCAAATCAATCTGCAAAGAGAAAAGAATCAGGCTAGGATTGAAAGAAAGTAGAGGACAGCTGAATGACCTTATGGTGAACTATAACAAAAAGACTGGAAGAAACAAAAAAGGAAAGAAAAAAGGGCAACAAAGGAGAGGAAACAACACAAAAATCCAAAGAAAATAAATGCCTGATCATTTTCTAGGCACTCTAGATAGCATCTGGCACAGTGATTTTGGTGAGATTTCCCTTGGCCCTTATAATAAATTGACTTACTTTCTTGATCATCCTGAAATAAATTTCTGTTACTGATTCCATATACCTGAAGGTCATTGAACCAAATAAAGACCATAAACTGCTACTTTATACTAAGGATAAGTATTTTGTTTGTATTTAGTTTTCATAAATAAGTACTTGAAGTTACATACTATATCAAGTAAGGAGATTTTCTTAGTTATTTTTAAAAAATCATGCCATATATACATTGAGTGAGGATGCTAACATCCCCATGGTGAAGGCAATATATTATTGAGTGTGACACAAGTAGAAGATATTGCAACAAGATAAGGAAGCCTAAGAATAAAGAGAGGGATGATAGACAGAGGCTGGTTAAGTACTTGTTTATGTCTGCTTATTTTTAATAAAAAATAAAATTAAGGCTGGAAAGGTGCTATCACTAAGCTGTATATCAGGCCACGTGTTTCTTTCTAATAACTCTCATAAAAATAAATCATATTTTTGCCCCTCAAATTTCATATCACTCATATGAAACTTGCAAATTGTATTAGTTACATTCCAAGTTATCCTAGGATATTAACTCTTTATAAAATTAATCAAAAATATAACTCCAAATTCTCTGACAATGAAAGGAGAACATTTTATGTGAGAACCTGTAAAATAAAAATTAAAGGAATATTTTCTTACTTACTTTCAGATGCATTGCATTCTCCATTCCTTTGATGCAAATGAATTTTGTACTCACAATTTGAGGTCACCTCTCATGAACTGGTGATCTTTCACTCACAATGTCTACTGTCCCATATCTTTATTCTACCCTTCTTTTTTCTTTCAAATTTGTTTCCTCAAAGGCATTAAACAAATTTACCAGTTAAAAAAGTTAAACACTGATTATACCAATATGCCAGATTTGGTACAAATGTACATACACACACAAACACAAACACACACATTTATATACGCAAATATACCCTAAACCATAGAGCACCCCCTTTCATTTTTCACTATGTAGTGAAAGTAAAATAAAATAATAATCTGAGAACTGAGAAGAGAATCTGGAACAGACTGTGGTGGTTTGAAAGAACATGGCTCCAAAAGGGAGTGATATTTTTAGGAGGTGTTGCCTTGTTGGGGTAGGTATGACATTTTTGGAGGAAGTATGTCACTGTGAAAGCAGGCTTTGAGGCCTCATTGTACTCAAGCCACTTCCAGTGAGACAGACAACTTCTTGTTGCTTCCAAGTCAAGATGTAAGACTCTCAGAAACTTATCCAGCACCCTGTCTGCCTGCATGCAACTATGATGAAAATGGACTAAATCTCTGAAAAGGTAAGCCATCCTGTAGCATGATTAATGAAAACCCAAAGACAGATATTGGGGCTCAACCTGAAGGTCAGAAAGAAAAAAAAAAAAAAAAAAAAAAAAAAAAAAAAAAAAAAAACAGCCAGACACTGGCTCTTACCTCTATTTCAGTCTGAAATGGTGATCCTGCCTCCAGGAATCTCATAATGAGACTGTGTGTGTGAGAGCTGTCTCCTTCCATCTTATATTCCTCTCTAGGCCTGGGATTAAAGGCATGTACCACTACTGCCCAGTTTGTATGGCAAACTAATAAAACCACTGGGATTAAATGTGTGTGTGTGTCATCACTGCTCAATTTGTAAGGGTAGTCAGTGTGGCTGTTTTATTCTTTGAACTTCATCCAAGCTTTATTTATTAAAATAAAAATGAAATATCACTACACTACCACAATTAAGTGTTTCTCCTTTATAAGAGTTTCTGTGTTCATTGTGTCTGTTCATAACAATAGAAACCCTAATTAAGATAGGCACCAAATCTACTGGTGATTTCCTCTCCACAGAAGTGTGACAAGCAGGTTGAACCAACTTGTTTTCTGGTATTTCTTATTGCAACTTAAGCAACTAAGAAAGCTTTCATACAAATATATCTGTAAATAGATAGTAAAATACCATTCACAATTGGCTCAGCTTAGCTCTTTCATTAGTCACACAATGTCAGTAGTCTTGAATGAGAACAGTACACTATTTCCATTAGGATACTGAGTTTGAAATTTTATGTACTTAATTGTAAGAGTTTCTTGAGAAGGGTATGTTTGTTTGTTCATGTTAGAAAAGTGATCAATAACCAAAGAAAGAATAAAGAAATGTCACTATTAAGTGATTTTCCTTGCTTTCTTTATATTACAAGGCAAGAATAATTGGAGCACTAAGGAAAACAAAATGCTAGTATAACCCTCTGAATTATACAAGGTTGCAATGCTCAGCAGGAAACCATTATATGTGTATAACAACTAGTAACTTTTAATTCTATCATAGCTTCAGTAATTGGAAATCACTAGGCACAGCCTGATATTTTAAGGTATTTTTTTTTAATATCATTGCATTTACTTTGAGGAAAATAAGCATTAAAAAAGATATACAAGACCATAGAGGAGGCATGTATTAAAAATGGACATTTTAAAAGCAAACAAACCAGAATTTATACATCTAAATGTGTTTTATCCTTCCAAGTAGTACCCTAGGGAAGATACACATATATCCCAAAGATGGCCCCATTCTTCAAACTGCACTTGGGATTATTCAATGGAAAATGATGGTTAAGTCAGATTAAAATGCTACATCTAAAGGATATCTAAACCCTTGATAGAAACACAAATACCTGTTGACATACCACACTATAAAATGTCAGGTTAAATTCTAATTAGGCAATATTATTAAAAACACCATTAATTGCTGTTTAATAACAATATGAAGGTTTCAAAATTAATAAGCATCTTACAAGTTTGGAAGCTATAATAGAAACTGGTTAATCACTAAAATATTAAAAGTGGCTGTTTCAGAAACAAACTCATTATTCTTTTTGTTGTTGCTGTTGCAATTTCTAAAAGGATGAAAGTGGTTATAAACGAGCAGCAGGTGCCTCACTGGAGGTCACTATGCCTTTCATAACTGCTTGTGCTGTGTGTCTTTTAATCTATGGATGACTGGCTTTGGCTGCCTGTATTAAAGCTAAAATTAGATAATTGAAGCATCAATTATTTTGAACTTGATCAAATTTTGTAAAATTGCCTTTCAGCATCATCAGTACTAGGAATGTTAGCAGTATTTTCTTCATATATTTGATTTTTGTGTTTTTATATCCCAATAATTCCTTCCAGATTATTTCTAATACATGACTAAATTTCAAACACAGAATTACACATTTTATTCTATGCAAATTTACACTTGTATACTAAATACTTTTGCCTTGTCTATCCTTACTCCCTTGTTCCACTACCACAACGCATCTTTCTCTAAAAACCATGTCCAGTTTTTTAAATAACCTACTGAATCCTATTATTGCTTCCCATATGTATATAATGTGGAGTATCCAGTGACACACTGATAACTGGCTAACAACCAACTCCCCCAAAGAAAAATGTCTCTCTGTCAGCTGTCACCAAATGCCAATGACTTTATATACACATATATCTTTATTCACACAAGGATATATATGTGTGGTGATATTTTGTTTTGACCTAACAAATAAAACTTGCCTGAAGATTAGAGTTCAGATCTAACCACACTAGTTAGCTAGGGAGTCATGGCACACACCTTTAATCCCAGCACTTGGGGAAAAGAGGCAGATGAATCTCTCTAAATTCAAAGCCATTCTGGGCTACATGAGATTGACCCAGTCTAAAAGAGAAAGAAAGCTCACAACTATGATCCCAGAACTTGAGATCCCACACCTTTAATTCCAACACTAAGAAGGTGGAGACAGGAGTGATATGGCTGGGCAGAAAGAAGAATATATGGTGGATGGAGATAGGAGCTCAGAGCATTCAGTATGAGGATTCATGGAGACAGGATCTTGCCATTTTGTTCTAAGGAACTTGGAGAGATTTAAGTTCTCTCTAGTAACTGGATCCTTTATTTTTCTAATCTTTCAGTATTTATGCTAACACCTGACTCCAGGTTTTTATTAATTATACCAGCTAGAATTAACACAGCATGTGTGTGTGTGTGTGTGTGTGTGTGTGTGTGTGTACTAACATAGTACTTACTCTGTTGGTTAAGTAGATAACCAATATAGAAAAAAATAAAATAATTTAAGTATGTAGAGAAGGTAGAACAAATGATATGTATGGGGCCAAGAGATAAAAGGGGAAGTCTAGGTTAGTGGAAAATGAGAACTAAGGAATGAACAATAAAATAGTTACCAAAATTCCCTTAGTACACAAACAAAATGTTCTAAAACTGATAGTCATATTGGTGGCACATATCAGAACATGCTGAACCACTTGATTGCATACTTTCAGTGAGTGAATTATCTGACATGTGAATTGTATCTCAATAAAGCTATTTCTTAACAAAAGAAATTCCAAAAGTGAAAATTTGCAATTGAAGTAAGGAAAATGCTAATTGTAATATGAACCCTTGGTGGTATCTTCATTTTAGTTCATAGAATGCCTTTAGAAGTCAGCTAATGGACTCTGACATTCTTTCTTACTGTGAGGCTTTGGGTCAATCCTCCTTCACTTAGTCTGCATCTCAATTTATGGAATAAAAGTTGTAGCATTTACTTAACCTATTTTGATAAAATTACTTGTAAAATATTTTAATAAGCTTAGCATGATGCTTAGGACATACTGTGGAGTCTCCAACCAGTAAGTAATGTTGCTATTACTTTTGTTTAAAGGTACTATTTTAGCCATAACTAAAAAAAGCAAAATACAAAAACCACTCTCTCTCTTTCTCTGATATATTTATATCCACCCACCACCACCACCATCACTACCAACAACAACAACAAAAACAGGTCCTAAAGTCCAAGTGAGTCAAAACTAATATGCTTTACTGCAGTAAACGGTTAACTCCAATGTGTGTCTGCTTGATGTATCTTATGGCCATTTTTTATACAATCTCGATCACTGAGTACTTAATTTCTATCCTGTCCAAAGTCTTAAGAAAGACAGCAGGGAGTAGAGACTTTTCTATTACTTAAATGACAGAAGATGTCTCACACCACTATTGTTCATATGTCCACTAATCTGGACTAATTCACATGGTTCTCACTGAAGTACATGACAAAGTGAGAAATACTTTGCTTCTGAATGGTGGTAAAAAAAAAAGTAATGCTGAATTGAAAACAAATATTTTCTTAGTTACAGATAATTCTTTGTTCTGTTATAAAATACATATTTGTACACCAACAAATCAGCAACCGGTTTTTATTAGGATTCCAAATTGCTGTCGTTTCTACTTTTCCTCATGTGTTGGATTGAGTATTAATTGTATCATCTTGGTCAGAGCATTTAGGTGAAGTTTCCCAGTTTTATTTCCCTGTGAATGTGTCCTCCACCTTATAATCTGACATTTTTCTACTCAGAAAAGTATTGAGTTTTATAGAGCAGCTATAGGAGGAACTTTTCAATACATAGTTCAACCAAAGTGAATGAGGATTCAATACCCAGTGTATTCACTGGACAACAGAAACCTTGTTAGTCAGGCAGCAGAGCTGACTCCAGTGCAGATGACAGGTTGATCTGATATTCGTTGTGCTCTAATTGGGACTTTCTGCTTCCAGGACAATTTTCTAAAATATATCATTAGCATTTCTAACTATAAATAATTACTATCAGGTCAATCTGTCATAATGAGAGGAAATCTTTATCACAATGCTGCTTCATTTGATGGTTTGCTACAGCAACAGCTGATATCAGAGAAAAAAAATCATATATAAATTAATCATACCATTTCCATTTAAAGAAATTAGTTATCAAGAACTCCCACCAAAAAATTCTGCCAAATTAGCAAGCTGTGTCAAAAAAATAAACTCTGCTAAAAATAAACTTGAAATTATAGTTGAATTTGACAACACATATTAAAGTGTAGGAAAAATATTCAAAATCTATTCCAATCTATGTTTAATGTTCAAAAATATAGTTCTAAATTTATATTGTTTTAGCAATACATTGAAAACGTTAGTATCAATCACGTAGGCTTATTTTTTCAGTTCAACTAGTCTCTCAAATTTACCATTCTACTAAGCAGCTAATCAGAAAATGGTATCTGTATTTTGGTATGATCCTGTCATCATATGTTGAGAGGCATAAAAGAGAATGATTACAAATGGTGTTCTTGTATGTTTCCTAAATAGTTCTTAATTATAATCATTTTTCTTATGATTTAGTTACTACCTAATTTAACACTATATTTTAATTCACAAAATCAAGGCCTGAATGTTTCATACTCACTGAGAGAGTCAGGGAAATATCATGAAAGGCTGATAATAACTCAGTTAAGAAGTAGGTCTCAGTTCACAAACAAAGGACAATCAATCGCCAGTGCCCTTGACATGGATGAGTTATGTATGTCTGGATCAATACCTCTCCCCTCATAGGTGATAATCAAATAAGGACAAAGCCTGGACCTTGTCTAGACTTTACCAAGAATGGAAAAACTATAGCCTTGGACCATCTCTCTACCCCTAATCAATTAGAAATGTACTAATATGATTACTACTTGCATAAGTCAATCCTAAGTAGAATGGTCACAGTGCTTTTAAAATTCCTGTAGCTACGCTTAAAAGGAGCAGACATATCCCTATCAAGGTCATCATATTGTACAGGTGTGTATGACCTCACATGCATGTAGTATAATAAAAAAATGATATTGCTGATTGTATCATGACTGGTGTTCTTTTAAGGATTTCTCGTGGATCTCACCATACACTTATCACCTCTAAAGTCCATTATGAGAGGAAAACAAAAATAATCTGGACTTTATAAACCATCTTCTTAAAAAAGTACAGCTATGTCTTCTATATTTATAATATGTCTAATTTCCCTATCATGTTTTTCAATGTTCAGTGAGATATGGCTCTCTCTGACCTTCTTAACATTACTTAGCACTTAGACACACAATAAATATACAGTCTAGAAAACAATATGCTTCATCACTTAATCATTTGAATTAGTTGGTTGATCACGAGTCATATTCGTATATTCGTATTTGGTTCATTGGAAAATTTCCCCCATTGGCTCATGTATTTGAACACTTGATCCCTATGGGTAGAGCTGTTTGAGGAGGTCATGGAACCTTTAGTAAAAGTAACATTGTTTGAAAAGTACTTCATTGCTGGGGAATTTTGAATATTTATTAGATGCACTTCACTCAATATTCTCTGTTTCTGTTTCATCTGTATATGGATATAAGTGTGATCAGTCAGGTTCCTGTTATCTTACCAAGCCATTTCCACCATGTTGAACCCTATCTCTCTGGAACCATAAACCAAAATAAATCATTTTTTTCTTTAAGTTGCTTTTGGTTACAGGGTTTTTATCATAACAACAGAAAAATAACTAATTCAAATATTGATGCCAGGAGAAATGGAGTTGTTGTTCCAAAAACCTAACTATATTAGCTTTTAGAAAATTGGATTTTTGAACAGCATTGAGATTACTAAAGTATAGAGGAACTTTTAAGTTAGAATAAATTTATTTTCCATTAAGATATGGCCATGAGCCTATGAGGACCAGGGGTCCAATGTGGTTTAAGTAAGATATTCCTTTCCATAAGCTCATGTATTTGAATACTTTGATGATGCTATTTCAGGGAGATTATGGAAGCTTTATAACATGGAGCCTTGCTGGGGAAGTATGTCACTATGGAAGGCTTTTATGGTTTATATTCTCATCCTACTTTCTATGATTTCTCATGCATCCAACATATATGAAAGCAAAACAAAATATGCTAAGCCATCTTCTTGCTCTTATCTGAGAATCTATCTTATCGACCCATAAGACAAGAAAAATCCATTCTTCCTTAAATTGTTTTAGTTCTGTGTTTTGTCACAGAAACGTAAAAAAGGATATAGTATATATTAAAATATACCTATTTATGTGTGTGTTCTTTTTGTACACACGCCTCTTGGAAAACTATATATATTTATACAATTTATGATGCTTTTTCTCAAAATTTTCCTGTAGCTTTTTTTTTTGAGACAGGGTTTTGTTGGCAGAGGGTGTTGCTTGTTGGTTCCCACCTGCTTTCTTAACCACACACAAACTATATTAATTAAGTCACTGCTTGGCCCATTAGCTCTAGCATTTTATTGGCTAACTCTTACATATTAATTTAACCCATCTCTATTAATTTGTGTATCACCACATGGCAGTGGCTTATTGGCAGAGTTTTGGCATGTCTGATTCTGGTGGCTCCCTGGCATCTCTCTGACTCTACCTCCTTTCATCCAGCATTCAGGCTAGCTTTCCCCACCTAAGTTTGTTAGTACCTGCCATAGGCCCAAAGCAGTTCTTTATTCATTAACCAATAAGAGCAACACATAGACAAAAGGACCTTCCACAGGGTTTTTACTGTAGCTTTGGAGCCTGTCCTTGTAACAGCTCTTGTAGACCAGGCTGGCCTAGAAGTCACAGAGATCCATCTGTCTTTGCCACCTGAGTGTTGGGATTAAAGGTGTGTGCCATCACTGCCTGGCTTTCCAAAGCTAATTCTACATCCACATAAAGCTTAAATCTATCTATTATATACTATCACATTATTTTTAGTCCAAATGTATTAATAGTATACTTAGCTGACAATTTATTTGGAAACAAACTTTGAGTATATTTTGGCTGCCCAAAACAACCTATTTTCCAGTTACAAATGGCATATGTATGACATGGAGTTCACTCAATAAAACACAAGTTAATTTTTGATTGGGATTCCAGAAGTTTAATGCATTGCCAATATTATTAGAAAATATCTGAGTTTCTAATGGGACTGCTTTTTGAAAAAGAAATTCCTCACTTGTTCGCATAATTGTTCATTACTTTGGTAAGTGTTCTATGTCATTACTTTCTTGCCAGACCTTGTATATCATCTTCAGTTTTGGCTATCTTATAAATTTGGGTAGAAAAACATGGAATTAGGGTCATGGTTGTTTGTTCCAAATATCTTTCCATAATTATCCCTAGACATTGGTTTAAGAAATGTGTCTCCAGATCCAATCATGAAGTGTTCAAAACAATAACAAAATATCTGTGGTATTTTGTTATAATACAAATTGGCATGCATGTGCCATTTCTTTTGCTGGAAAATAATGTGCAAAGCAAAGTTCAATGTACACTGACATTCACAAAGGCACTTGTCAGATCACAAAAGAAATACATTTTTTTTTTACAAAACTCTAGTAAAATCTTCCTGTAGTTTTAATGTAGACACCTCTGAAGAATCAAGTTGCTTATCAGAGATGCTGCCAGAGTATTATTAGGTGAATCATCCATGGCATCTCTAATGTCAAGACAAGCAAGATGTTTCACACTTACCAATCTGTCTTTGACAGGTACCAGATGATTCAAATACTCTCTGTGACTTATAGACTGTTGCAGGATTTTCTGCTGCCTTCATCTGCTTAGCTTTTGGCTCTGCTAGATTTGAAGTCAGTTAACACAGTTGTGGCTTGCCTGAACATTTTGACACTTTCCCCAAAGTATAACACAACACTATTAAAGCAATATGCATTGGAGATGTGGTGGTTTAAGAATCACTTTCTTGGATAATATATCTTACAATGTCAGAAGTACGGTGGATTTCTAAGGAAATATTTGTTATGTTTTATGCATTGGCTTTACAAATCCCCCTGAAAATCCAGGGTGGGATTGGACAGTCAAAAATCATTAGTTTGTATCTAGTGACACAAGAAAATAAACAGCAAATATAATTTGGAAGAGAATCTATGGAATCCAGTAATTAAATGATTTAAAAGATTTATGATCAACTTTGATATTCAAGTAGGATAAAGAACACTATATAGGTCAGTATTTTTTTTACAGGAATGGCTGGTTCCCCTTGATGATACAGTAAAACACAGAAATTGCTTTTCTATGTTTTCATTGGGAACATACAAAATCAAGATACCAAACCATGATAACATGATAGCTGTTGTATTGTGAGGCCTCTTTTCTATTTATGTAGATGGCTGACTTCTCTGGGTGCTGAGAGAGAGAGAGAGGGAGAGAGAAAGAAAGAGAGAGAGAGAGAGAGAGAGAGAGAGAGAGAGAGAAAGAGAGAGAGGAAAGAATTCTGTCCTGCTCTACAATCCATTGAATCAGATCTCCAATTTTAAGATTTCAAAAAAGGCCTTACTATAAAATACATGGAGATTTGTATTTTAAGAGTATTTGGGTTGGAGAAATAAGTTCAGAGCAAAGACTTTCTCTGTTTCCTAGCTAAGACATTAAGTTATTGCTGTGAAGGATTAAATTTGATAATCTCCATGAAAACAACCTCTTATCATTCAAGTATTAATGTTGGAGACAAAGAAGAAGCCACTTGAAGCAAAAAGGGATAACAGTATATTCTAGAATAAAGGAAACTACATTCTGCCTTTAATATTCTTCTATAAAATAAATAAAGTCTTTTGTATATTGCCTTATTTCCATCAGACCGATTCTAATTTTGTCTCATTAGATACTGGTATTCAACACTAAGATTGATTGAAAGAAATGATTCAAATCTTTTAAAAGTCAGGATAATCCTACTTATGTTCCCACTTGTTTTTGGAAGTCTACTCAATATGCTACAGTTATAAACTTACAAGTCTGCAACTTATTTTTATATAGAGCAGAGTTAAATGATTTTTATAATAGAGCACATATGTTCTTGGAAATATATACTGACTATGAGTTCACATGATCGGCTCTAGAATTCAACCTGATTATCTTCTCCATTAATGTGAACCCTCGTTTTCCATATTTAAGAACGGTTTCCTCATATCAGAGATTGTATAAGATTCTCCGTGCTGTCGAGGATCCTACAGTTCTTTGTGTGCCTACTTGTCTTTCTCTATTAAAAATTAAACTGTAAACTCACAATTATTTTCACTTATAATGCTAAGTGGTTTGTATACAATACCAATGCCAAACTGTTATTGTTTTATTTTGATATAGATTCTGACAATGTTGCACTGGCTGGGTTGGGAAATCATATACAATAGACTAGCTTTGAACTCACAGAGATCCATGTGCCTCTGCTTCCTGAGCACTGGATTAAAGGAATGTACTACAGTGAACAGCCAAAATCACTACTCCTATTACCCAGTATATTTCTGGTGAGTGGCATAGTACTGCATAATACATAATAAATATATGTTGAAATAGTAGGAGAGTATTAATGCTTAATGTAAGATTTAATAAGTACTTATAAACTATAAAATATTTAGCAAAGGCATTGAGATACTGTAGTGAGGAAAAGAGAAAGAAAGCATTGCTCTCTCATGTCATTTCATAGTGATATTTTGTTTGTAATTTAGCAAATAAATCTAGCCTGAAGAATAGAGTGCAGAGCTAAGCCATTAGTTAGGCAGAGAGTACAAACAGTGGTGGCACACCCTTTTAATCCCAGAAGTCAGTTGGAAGAGGCGCAGGGATCTCTGTGAGTTCAAGGCCACCTACACTAGATTGATCCAGTCTCAAAGAGAAACAAAACTAGGAAGTGGTTGCTCACACCTTTAATCCCAGTGTTTGGGAGTCACACACCTTTTATCCCAACACTAAGGAGGGGGAAGCACGAAAGCATATGTATGGCTGGGCAGAGAGAGGTATATAAGGTGGGAGAGGATAAGGGCTCAGATGTAGTCTAAAGTAGCAGTTTGAAGATGCAGTCTGAATATGCAGTCAAAGGATTTATAGAGACAGTATTTCCCCTTCAGTCTGATGATTCAGTAGAGTTAAAAGGTCTCTCTAGTGGCTTGTTGCATTATTTCTCTGATCACTCAGTTTTCACCCCAATATCTGACTCCAAGTATTTATTATTAAGAAAAATTAGAATTCATACTACATGTGTTGCACAACTTTTAGGATATGAATTCACAAAAAGCCATTTGCCTATAACTCCAGCCACCAGGATAGGCCCGAGCTACACATGGCCAGAATCACCATCCTACCAGCTCGGTTTTCCTTTATTCTCTCCTGGTGGACCCCCTTCTCAGGTTGCTGTTAAAGTAGATAGTTGCCTTGAAACTCAGGCTTCTACTCTTCTACACAGCAGCAGTCAGCTTCATAGCTTCATCATCACTGTCAGCAGATATAGTGAGAAAATTGGGAATTCTTAAAGGAATAAATTATTTTAAAGAGGGTTTTTCCAATATTAAAAAAATGGAAACATAATTATGTTAGAAAGTGTTAGGTCTCTGTATGATTACACAATGCATGATACAAAAATGGAACAATTAAGTGAAGAGATAATCAACTTAACTATACTGCTCTTGATGATAAAACAGCCAAAAATGAGAAGGCAAACATTTAGGAAAAAACAGAAAGCATTTATTTCAGCAAACTACTATAGATTAACAAAGATCAAAGTTAAAAATATAAATGAATGGCATTGTCATTACAGGTCTAGTAGACACAAGTGCAGACTTAACATTAATTTCACCAGAATCTTGACATTCAAATTGGTTTCTTCATAATTTAAATGTTCAGCTTTAGGCTTAAAACTTTATCTCAGGCAAAACAGAGTTTAAGATGAATCAGTTTCAATATGCAAAACAACTTTTTCTGAATATTGCAAATCATTAACTATTTTGAGAGGTTCCATACAAATCTGTTAGTACCATGAGAATAGCATATAATTCTGACTTTTGGACAGAATCATAAGGGGTTTATTAAACTTTGCTTTTTTTTTATTTTCTAACCCGTCATTCCCAATTTATTTGTTTCAGTGTAGAATGTAGGGGGTCCAGATATTGGTACTTTCCATACAATGTGAGGAAGGAGGTGCAGACAGGACTACCAGGCAGAAGGAGAGAGGATCTTAGATGTAGTCAAAAGATGCAGTCTGAGGTTGCAGTCTGAACATGCAGTCTAAGGATTCATAGAGACAGGATCACCCAATCAGTCTGAGGATTCTATAGAGATAAAAGATCTCTCCAGTACACTGCTTCTGTTTTCTCAGCTTTCACCCGCTAAAATCTGATTCTGAGTTTTTATCATTAAGAACAATTAAAATTTGTGCTATTTCACTTGAAAAATACATGGAAAACGAGTTACAAAGGAATCTGGAATACCATATAAAGTTGTTGACAATGTTACGAAGGACAAAACAATACCACCAAGAAGGGCATAAGTGTTATTTATGAGGTAGGAGGTATGGTTCAGTCAAAAACAGTACCTGGCACAGGAACTAGGACCTGACTTCTGATCCTTAGCATCCATGCAAAAACAGCCCAACAGAAGAGTATTCCCTGTAACCCATCATAAGCTGTCCCAGGATTCAAAGAAAGAAGGTAAAAAGGAATAAAATCCTGAAATTAGTGAGTAATATACCCTATAATTATTTAAATAGGGTTGTGGCTATGAGTAGGAGAAAAAAAAGATAACAGAAAAGAAGAAAATACTGTCTTGACACACCGAATTGAAAGATACTCACAAAGCTACTACTTTCATAATGAAAAAGTTCTTTGAAAAATGCCAAAGAAAAAGGCTTAAATGTCACTCATACTACAAGAACTTTCAAAGAGAATAAAGAAACATCACAGAATAAATAAAATGTTTTGATTTTCAGCAGAGTACTCCAGAATCCATAAGGATCCAGAATAGATAGAACTGTGATCTGAAGACTGATACTTATAACTACTTATTTATTTAATTTTTCCTCCTTTTCATTACTTTATAAATAATACCACTAAAAATTCCACTTTCTCCCCTCCTCCCACTAACCTCCCACTCCTCCACAGAACTTTCCCCTCACCCCCTTCAGTATTAAGAGAGAGCAAGGCACCCTGCCGTGTATGAAGTCCTAGGTTCTCCCCCTACATCCAGGCTTAGAAAGGTATGCATCCAAAGAGAATAGGGTCCAAAAAAGCCAATAATGCAGTACAGACAAATCCCAGTGCCATTATCCTTGGCCCCTCAGTCTGCCCCAATTGTTAGCCATATTCAGAGGGTCCAGTTTGATCCCATGCTCCTCGTTGAGTCCCAGACCAACTGGAGTTGGTGAGCACCTATTATCTCAGGAACACTGTCTCAGTAGGTGAATGCACCCCTCGCGGTCCTGATTTCCTTGCTCTTATTCTCCCTCCTGCTTTTCAACTGGACCTTGGAAGTTCAGTCCAGTGCTCCAATGTGCTGTCTCTGTCTCCATCCAATGACGGACGAAGGTTCTATGGTGATGTTCAAGATAGTCATCAAACTGACTATGGGACAAGGCCAGTTTAGACACCCTCTCCTCCACTGAGCAGAGTCCTAGTTGGTGTCATTTCCTTGGGCTCCTGGGAACCTCTCCAGAGCCAAGCCTCTTGCCAACCCCAAAATGGTTCCCTCAATTAAAATATTTCCTTCCTTACTCCCATATCTGTCTTTGCTCTATCTCAACCATCCCACTCCCGCTAGCTCTCCCCCAAAATTCCCTTCTCTCTTTTCTCTCTGCCTCTGCCATTCCCTCTAACACCACACCCATGCTCCCAACTTTTTCCTGGCGATCTTGTCTGCTTTCAATTTCCATAAGGATCTATATACATTTTCCTTTGTATTCACCTTATTACTTAGGTTCTCTAGGATCATGAACTATAGACTCAGTGTCCTTTGTTTAGGGCTAGAATCCACTAATGTGTGAGTACATACCCTATTCATATTTTGGGTCTGGCTTATCTCACTCAGGGTAATGTTTTCTATTTCCATTCATTTGCTTGCAAAATTCAAGATGTCTTTTTTTTCCTCTGAATAGTACTCTAATGTATAGATGTGCCACAGTTTCTTTATCCATTCTTCATTGAGGGGCATCTACTTTGTTTCCAGGTTCTGACTGTGACAAATAATGCTGCTATGAACATAGTTGAACAAATATTTCTGTAGTATGATTGGCCATTTTGGGGTATATTCCCAAGAGTGGTATTGCTTGATCCTGAGGTAGGTTGACTCACAATTTTCTGAGAAACCACCACACTGATTAACAAAGTGGTTGCACAAGTTTGCAATCCCACCAGCAATGGAGGAGGGTTCCCCTTATACCACATACTATCCAAAATAATCCATCATTGGTGTTTTTGATTTTAGCCATTGTGACAGGTGTAAGATGGTATCTCAAAGTTGTTTTGATTTGCATTTCCCTGATAGCTGAGGAGGTTGAACATGTTCTTAAGTATCTCTTGGCCATTTAAAATTCTTCTGTTGAGAATTCTCTGTTCAGTTCAGCACCACATTTTTAATTGGGTTATTTAGAATTTTAATGTCTATTTTCTTGAGTTCTTTTTTTATATGTTTTGTAGATCAGATGTTTATCTGATGTGGGGTTAGTGAAAATCTTCTCCCATTCAGTAGGTTGCCTTTTTGTCTTAATGACTGTGTCCTTTGCTTTACAGAAGCTTCTCAGTTTCAGGAGGTCCCATTTGTTCATTGTTGCTCTTATTGTCTGTACTACTTGGGTTATATGTAGGAAGTGGTCTCTTGTGCCCTTACATTGCAGGCTACTTCCCACTTTCTCTTCTATCAGGTTTAGTATGATCAGATCTATATTGGGTTCTTTAATCCATTTGGACTTGAGTTTTGTGCATGGTGATAAATATGGATTTATTTTCATTCTTCTACAGGTTGACATCCCGTTATAGCAGCACCATTTGCTGAAGATGCTGTCTTTCTTCCATTGTATAGTTTTAGTTTCTTTGTCAAAAATCAGGTATTCATAGGTGTGTGGATTAATATCCGGGTCTTCAATTTTATTTCATTGGTCAATGTCTCTGTTTTTATGCCAATACCAAGCTGTTTTCATTACTGTATCTCTGTAATAGAGTTTGATGTCAGAGATAGTAATGCTTCCAATACAAGTTATACCTTTATTGTATAAGATTACTTTTGGCTATCCTGTTTTGCTTTTACATATAAAGTTGATTATTGATCTCTCAAGGTCTGTGAAGAATTTTATTGTGATATTAATGGGGATTGTATTAAATCTATAGATTGCCTTTGGTAGAATTGCTATGTTTACTATGTTGATCCTACGATCCAAGCATGGGAGATCATTCCATTTTCTGGCATCCTCTTCAATTTCTTTCTTCAAAGCCTTAAAGTTCTTGTCAAATAGATCTTTCACTTCCTTGGTTAGTGTTACTCCAATATACTTTATGCTATTTGTGGCTATTGTGAAAGGTGATATTTCTCTGATTTCCCTCTCTGCTTCTTTATTCTTTGTGTATAGGATGGCTACTGATTTTTTTTTAGTTGATCTTATATCCTGACACATTACTGAAGGTATTTATCAGTTGTAGAAGTTCTTTGGTAGATTTTTTTTGGGTCACTTCTGCACATTATCATATCATCTGCAAATAATGAAAATTTGACTTCTTCCTTTCCAATTCGAATCCCCTTGATCTCCTTATGTTGTGCTATTGCTATTGCTAGAACTTCAAGCACTATATTGAAAAGGTATGGAGAGAATTGACAGCCTTATCTTTTTCATGATTAGTGGAATGGCTTTAAATTTCTCTCCATTTAATTTGATGTTAGCTGCCTGGTGCAGAGCAATTCTATGTTCTCTCAATTATATTTTAGGTAAACTCCAATTGGCCAGTAGCCAGGCAGGAAATATAGACAGGAAAACCAGACAGGAAGTAGAGGTGGGGTAAAGAGAACAGGAGTATTCTGTGAAGAATGAAGCACTTTTCAGAGTCCTGCCCAGATCACAGAAGAAGCAGGATATGATCTGCCCTGCTGAAAAAGATACTGAGCCATGTGACTAACATATATAAGAATAATGGGTTAACATAAGCTACAACAACTAATAAGAAGCCTGAGTTAATGTGCCAATCAGTTTTATAACTTATTGAAACCTCTGTGTGATTTTCTTTGGGGCTTACTAGCTTCAGGAACCGAGCAGGACAGAAAACCCAACATGTTCTTGAATTATGCCCAACATGTAGACAACTGCACACACATAAAACCTGAGAGAGCTTGGGATGTAATTCTAGACAGAAAAAAAATAGAGTAATGATGTGGGAGTGTCATACCAATCTGTTGATTTCATTGGCTGAGCAATAAAGAAACTGCTTGGCCCTGATAGGTTAAAGTATTGGTGGGAGGAGTAAACAGAATAGAATTCTGGGCAGAAGAGGAAGTGAGGTCAGACTCTGCTCGGCTCCCAGAGAGAGCCGACAGTTCGGGAGCAGAGACGCCATGCTCAGCTCTCCCGGAGAGACTCGACAACTCTGCTCTCTGGAGCAGAGACACCATGATGGACAGAGGCTAGAATCTTCCTGGTAAGCGAACCTTGGGGTGCTTACAAACATCATTAGAAATGGGCTAGTCCAGGTGCGAGAATTAGCCTGTAAGGGCTAGAGTTCATGGGCCAAGCAGTGTTTCAATGAATACAGTTTGTGTGTTATTATTTCGGGCATAAGCTAGCCAAGCGGCTGGGGTGTTGGGGACTTAGCCCTGCCGCTTCCTATTTCAACAGAGTAAAGCATGTCTTCTTGATAGCAGCAATTCCTTGGGTCTGCTCTGTTTGCTAGAGGCAAGTGTTCTCTTTTAAGAGAGGCTTCCTGACTTAGTTTAGCTGCAAAACTTTTCAGCTCTTCTAAGAGGTTCTTCCCAGAAACACTTAAATAGTGTTGATAAAAAGCTGACTGCATGCTTTTTGGTGTTCAGCCATAGAAGGAAAAAAGCTCTGCATTTTAAAATGCCAGAATTCTGAGCTATCCTGCCAGGGCAAACTTTGAATCTTTCAGGCAGGCTGTCTGACTATGAAGCATTTGAGTGTGGTTTGGGAGAACACTGCTGCAGCTTGTTTGCTGGCAGGGAACTTGAAATGCTGTAGAGTTGTGGCAATATATGTGGCTACAGCCAGTACCCCCTCCATGAGGCTGAAATCTCAGAAAGCTAAAATATGGGCTGAATCCAGCTGTCAAAGCCACGGCTTTAATCCTACCCATATTGCTTAGTAAATTAAAGACTCATGAGGTCAGAAAAAGAGAGAGAGGTACAGTAAAGGTAGATTCAAAGACAAAAAAAAAAACTCTTAATGGTTTACAGTGTTTTTAAAAATATATGCAGGCTTGGTAGAGAAAAGTAAAAGGTTAAAGTTCTTAAAATAAGAAAGAAAGACAGTGGTTGGGTGTGGTGATACACAACTTTATTCCCAATGCCTGGGAGGCAGAGGCAGACAGATCTCTGTGAGTTCAAGGTGTGGTAGCACACACCTTTAATCCCAGCACTGATGAGGCGGAGACTGGTGGATCTCTGTGAGCTGAAGGACAGCCTGGTCTACAGAGTGAATTACAGGACAAGGATAAACAGAAACCCTGTCTCAAAAAGCCAAATATTAAAAATAAAGAAATAGAGTTTAAAATAAAGCTGCATAAAGATGGAAAACTCGCAGAGAATGTGGATACTGTATGTCATTGTGCTCTCTTTGAATTCTGAGGATGTAGCAATAACTACTAAAAGATTTTTTTTTTATAAATGCTGCTAAATTAATCCAAGATAGGTGTTTTAAAAATGCCTTGACTTCAAAATTGAAGTCAAAAGATATGTTATTTCGGAGAAGAGGTTTTCTTTTGTTTCCAAGGAAATGAGAGGCTGTGGATTCATTCTGAGTTAAGAAAAATAAGGTTTGATTAAGGAAGACCACCTGAGAAATCTCTAGTAAGAACAGATGGGGAAATGAAAGGCTGTGGATTTATTCTGAGTTAAGAAAAATCAGGTTTGATTAAGGAAGACCAAACGAGAAATCTCTAGTAAGAACAAATGGCCAAGATGTGTGAGTTCTACATCCAGAACAGATTCAAGGCTGTTGCCTGAGATGATCAAATCTCAAAGGACCTCCAGTAAGGACTTGATCGTAATTCTAAATTTTCTAAAGATCCACATAAGATTAACAGCACCCCAACCAGCAAGAAGTAGCCTGGAAACTATGCCCATATTCCCGAAAAGTGGATGGACTATGCATGTTTTCCTTTGTTTTAAAAAGAAAGAGGGGGAAATAGTGCAGGACGATTATATATTCTGTCAATTATATTTTAAATAAACTCTGTTTGGCTAGTAGCCAGGCAGGAAGTATAGGTAGGAAAACCAGACAGGAAGTAGAGGTGGGGTAAAGAGAACAGGAGTATTCTGGGAAGAAGTAAGCTCTTTCCAGAGACCTGCCCTATCACAGAAGAAGCAGGATATGATCTGCCCTGCTGACAAAGGTGTAAAACAAACCAGACTAAAGAACCTCAGGTGTTAAATTGTGCTTTCATTAGAACTGTTAAGGTTGAGATTCCTTTTATGGGACTTTTAGGTATCTAAATTTTTTGTGTGTGTTTAAATTATTGTCCAGCATATTTTTACATTTTGAAAACTAGATTGAATTTTTAAAACTTGTTGATTCTTAGTTTTAATTTTCTTAATTAATTAATAATATTAATGATTATGCTGGTTTAGTTTGCAAGTTAATTATATATTATAAAAGTGATTATAAGAGAACAGGAAACATCCATAAGCAGACACTCATGAGAGACTTATTTATAAAAGAAACAAAAGGGAAAATGTGACAGTTTAACATGTGAACTTTTGGAGATGAATACTAAGCTGAAAATCTATGAATTATATTAAATTTTCTCTTTGTATGCATATGTATTTACAAAGAGAGTGATTTGGGCAAGATACCTGGGCAGATATGCTTGTCACGCTTCATTGCACTAACTAAAGGCAAAGCAAAACATAACCATAACTGACACACTTAATATATTTTATCTGTGTTATTGGAGTACCATGGTGATATAACAGAGATGTTTTGCAGCACAAAAATAGCACACACACACACACACACAAACAGATTAGCTCATATAACATACTATCCTTACTCTCAAGGATAACACTGAAAACCATCTACTTTGCAGGGAAATAAATAAGCAAGAGACCCCCAGAAGTTGTCATTAATTATAACATAGGAGATATTGACAGAAGTAGAGGCTTATGCTGTCACAAGCATTGAGTCTACTTTAAGGACATAGCAAGTTATTGCACTACATTTTTCTTTTTTATTTTTACAGAAAATCCAAGATATTTCCAGGCTCCAGTTCAAGCAGGAAATTCTGCTCATTCAAGAGAGGTGTGAAGTAGCCTTCAGCAGTTAGTCTGGTCAGAAAACACACTCACCCCATAAATATTTACAATTCTTTTGTGTTATTAAAAATAGAAAAATACTCCTGGCAATTAGTATAATTAGTGTTTTGCTGCAAATTAGGAGGTCCTGGTATTGATGTTTTATGGCCCTCACTGACAATAAAAACAGTAATAATAGAAATATAAGCTTTTATATATATATATATGGTACTAATATGTAAACATTTTGTTGCTTATTTTAGCATATTAATTTTTAAAATTAATTTTAAACATTAATCAATAATTATCAAATTATCCCTAACAGAATTGATAATATATTAAATTTACTGCCATAAACTAAGTTATTTGAAATATGACACAATAAAAATTCACATAAAATAATATTGATGCTAATTTTATCTATCTTAACTTTGTAAATATTCATTTAAATATGATTAGTCTCTTTACTCATTTGTATTATCCTATATGTATGTTCAATACCTCCATAACACAACACATTTTATATTTTATTTTATTTTTATTCTTCATTTTGTTTAATTTGGAACTTTCGTAAAGTTAGAAAAATAACAAAAATGCAGCTTTAAGTTATAATTTTTGTAACTATGATAAATCATTGTGTTGATGCCTTATACAGCATGAGAACCTATATATATATATATATATATATATATGTACAACCTTCTCTTATGTAATCACAGTAGTTAAAGTATACTATGAAGTTTACTTGGCTATATTGCTGTACACAATCGTCAAATAATATTTAAAAAATCTTTCAAAAAATACATCTTAAACAGTTAGCAAAAGACTTTAAATATGTTTTTTTGTAATGCAATTTTTTAAAAAAATTCACTTATAGTTTTCATCTAAAATTTTAATAGTGAAACCACAATAGTTACTAAACAATTCTTTGGTCTGTTGAAATTATGTTCAGTGCACTCTATAATAATTTAATACTAACATGGATAAAAAATCAATTTGTATGTTTCCCCTAAAATATAATATTTATTTAAAATTAAAAAACACTCTAAATCAGCCTAATAGGGAAACCATAAGCCTTAAATATAAGAGTTCAAGATTTTCTGAGGATAACTTTTCATCACATAACACACCTGCTCTAATATTTGGGAATATAGAACATGTTACAAGCACCTTCTGGTGATTTTCATCCCATTACTTCCATCTTTAAAAAGTGTAATTTTTGTATAGTCATATCCTTTATAATGTTTCCACTTTACATTCTGACTACCAATGTAATCTGCAATTAATGTAAAAAACACACAGTATATTTTAGACCATTTTATACAAATATACTATCTTTCATTGTCTTAGTGTTGTAACCTTTTATTTTTTTAGCCCTTTAATTCATCAAGTTTTTTTTTTCCTTTGTGGTGTGATGCAACAAGTTCTTTTCTTATTCTTCATTTATTTGTACCTGGGAATGCTTTGTTCCCAGGAGACCTGTCATTCTGTCAACAGACATTTTTTCCATGTTAATATAGGAAGGCCGATTGCTAATGCTACCTAATAGAGAGCTGGGATGATATTAAAATTCTACATTAGACATGCATACTTCATGCAGCAATTCATTATTTAGGTAAAAATGTCAATAATGCTGAGATGAGAAACACTGTCCTACCCCAAGTGGATATTGTCAAAAATGAATGGCTTTTAGGCCAAAAAAAAAAAAAAAAAAAAAAAAAAACAATTATTTGTAGTAGTGATTAACAAACTTCATGTTACACTGACTGAAGTGAGGGAAAGGATTAATCACTTTAAGTTTAACATTTAGAGGCCCGATACAAATTGTCAATACCTCATATTAAGAAAATACATTGTAACCACACATTTCCTTATACAAAGTTAAGAACATATATTGAACAAGAATACATATACACATATAGAACCATGTGTGGTTTTATAGCATTGTCAATGCTGAGAGGTCAAAAGCATCTCGTCTTACTTATGGAAAACTATCCTTCACCACTCGTACTACTACCTCTCATGCTCTGATGTGGGAGAGTCTTCTGTTTTGTGTTAATTTCATTGGTTAAATAAGAGACTGTCTTGGCCCTTTATTAGGACAGAAAATTAGGTAGGCAGAGTAAACAGAACAGAATGCTGGGAGGAAGAAGTCAGGGAGACAGATGCTATGGGGCCAGCTGCCAGGTCAGACATGCTGAATGCTTCCTGATAAGATATCACCTCATGGTGCTACACAGATTACTAAATATGGGTTAAAGCAAGATGTGAAAATTAGCCAATAAGCGACTGGAACAAATGGGCCAAGCAGTGTTTAAATGAATACAGTTTGTGTGTTGTTATTTCAGGGCATAAGCTAGCCAGGCGGCCGGTAGCTGGGTGGCAGGAACGCAGCCCACTGCTCCTTTCTACAATACTCTGCTGTATTATTTTAGCAGCAAAAAAAGAATAAAAGTATTTTAGTAGTTTTTGCTGTATATTTATGCTTGTTATTCTCAATAAGCATTGTTACAATGTGATATCCTATGTGAAGTATTACTTGACTGAAATTAATGTAAAATAAAGTAATATTCTATTATTTAAATGTTTGAGAGGATATGCATACTTATAGTTGTTTTAATACCATGCAAAGCATAAATGTATTGAATTATCACAAGTTAGTCCATAAATATGTAAATTTTAAGCAAATAAAAGAAAAAATGTTTAGACTGAAGAACCTTGTATTGTCTTATTGTATGAACAAAGCATACTGATAAACTTTAGCTATTTTATCCTCTTTTGTCCTTTCATCAAGACTTCTCTATTTCTGTTGCTGGCACTGACCTATACTAATATGGATACTAGTAAAATTATAAATTTTAGCAGAAATGTGCTATTAATACCGTATCATATCCTATTGTTATTTTCCACAATTCAGTTTAGGTTTTTAACAGGAGAGAATCATTAGATTAATTATAAGGTATAAATATTGAAGTCTTTTATTTTATGATTCAAATATGCAAGCATTCCTAAACTTCTATCATAATACTGAGTATTAAGTGTATCTCATAAAAAATGTTAAAAGATACAAAGCAGTGTAAACTTTAGAATAAAATAATCTTAAAATAGGTCATATATCTAAGGTAAATTCATTATAGCAATTATTTTTCGTCAAACTTTTATATTTTTATTCCAGCTAGAATTCATTTTCTACTAACAGAAAGAGTATTTGTTAGGCTTGGAGGATTTATATTGTTCTTATCAACTATATTGTGACAAACTGAGGGAAAGCAATGGCAGTAACACTTCCATTCATACTTTACTGAATTGTTTACTTATCTTGGCCTACCTTGGGGTTTTTAAGTTATCCTTTACATAGCCTAGCATTATAATGAATTGCAATTAAGTCATTTAAAGAGAATCCTAATTGTCAACATTCGTTCACACTGTTAATCTCTTACTATCACTCAGATTGTACTGGAATAGCTTGGCTTCCCTTTCTGCAAGAATCTTATTAGATTATCCCAGGGAAAAGTCCCATTCACATTTTTTCCCATTTGCCTATTCTATTACTTTAACTTCTGTACATAAACTCCCACATTTCCTTTTCTTTTAGCAATGTTTTCTCTCAGTTCATTCCAGACACCAAGTTAGTGTCCCTTGTTCCAATCATGATTGTTTCCAAATAAAATAAATATTTTCATTTTAACAGGTGTCAGAATATTTTTGTTGAAAACTTGCATATTTCTGTGACTACATGCTAACACTATCAGATACTACATTATTATGTGGAAGTGCAGTGCATGTGTGGATGTTGCTACCATGTTTGCTAGATTATTAGGTACAATGAAGCTTGTATAAAGAATTGTAAGATAGCATGGGTATTTCTGGTATTTTGTTGAATGCCTGACCTCTACTATACATGACTCATCATAGTGAGTGGCAGTTATTTTACATATAAGTTATTGATATCAACTATAAAGTTTTTGTCATGTGCCTAGGGCAATAATATACTTGTAAATGCTTAATGGTCAACTCTCAAAAAACAAACAAACCCCAAAGTTGACCACAAAATAGTCTTGATTTCTAGTTTTTTTTTTCTTATCTGCATGATATAAACACTTCAATTGTGGTTGGTGTTCAATATCAATTTGGCCTGAGTGAAGCAAAGTGGAACATAATCAATAAGTTCTGTATATAATCTATACATAATCAATAAGTTCTCATGAGCCAAAATACAGACCCTTGCCTGTGATTTACTCAATTTCTTGTCCTCATGTACAATAGTAGGTACTCAAACACCTGGGATAGTGAATATATTGATGTATGTTATTACTTTCTCCATTGTTATCTTACAACACAAAATTATTAAGCTTGAGAAAAAGATTACAATTGTAAAACTGTAAAGAGAAAGTAAACTTTTAATTTAAATTTTAATCATGAAAATAAGGAAATCAATGAATATGATAATTTTATTATAAATGAAATCCTTCAATGCCATCTTTTCCCTGTGCATTTCTCTAAGAGAACAATGCCTAAGTAAACAGACTGAAGGGTTTCACAGTGTCTAGACAGGGCAAGGAAACTATAATGTAAAGGAAATTAAAAACTCTAAAAGACCACTGCCTTTTGGTTTTGGGATAAGTAAAAAAGGAGAGAGTTACAGTAGAAATACATCTTCAGTCTTCAATACTTCATCCATGGAAGATAGCAAGCAACAGAAATAGCCAGATAAAAAATACCAATCAAGTTCAAATCAATTTAACCCCAGTGTTTCTTTTATTTCTCATAGAATAAATTGTTCTGTGAATGGTATTTTCCTAAGTCTGGAGTGAGGGTAAACAAAACCCATCAAAATCATGATATCATGTGGTTAGGTTTTAGTTTATCCTATGATGCCGAAGGTGTCCAGGATTCCAAAAAAAGAAACTTTTGAAGCATCTGAAATAGTGGAGATAAGTAGGTCTTATGATCATACCGGCAC
Source organism: Alexandromys fortis (assembly GCF_014885135.2). NCBI lineage: Eukaryota > Metazoa > Chordata > Mammalia > Rodentia > Cricetidae > Alexandromys > Alexandromys fortis. The sequence continues at coordinate 1,689,581 of NW_026067990.1, forward strand.
AGTGTAACAACCTATGTCACAGATCTGAGTGATATATGAAATCAGAGATACACACCAGATACTAAACAGCAGTAGTCATTTCTTCAGGTTCCTCCTCTGTGTATTTTGAAAACACATAATGATATAGCAGTATTACCTGTTAGATAAATATCATGGATAAAGATGAACAGTTAAATTTGGGATATAGAAAGCCCTGTTTGTGAAGACCTGAGACTTCTTCCTAACAAATACGAGTCATTCTAACTTCCATTCATTATCTGTATAAAATTCGTCACATAGATTTACACAGAGTAGAATGTTGTCCTGCTTAGTTGAGAGCTGATACAGTGTGTGATGTTGTGTGTGTCTATGTTTGTATCTGTGTATGTGAGAGAAAAAGGAGAAAAAAAATCAAAATTTTCTATATGCGTGAGTTTATTTACATAAGTTGCATTCAGAGCAGACTACAGTTCTTTGGCTCTCTTGGGTATAGAGTTTTGGTGATTACTTCTGTACATAATAACCTAATTGAGCCAAGATAGATGGGATAAAGTCATCTTGGATATCTACAAAATAGAAATCAAAAAAAAAATTGAGACTCTCAACAGATTTGCCTTTAGAATGAAAATGTAATCAAGGAAATTGGATTACAGTTATGAAGACTCAAATCTTGGAATTTGGAGCTTTTTTTTGTAAGATTCAAGACACAGAGAAATGTATATAGGGTCTAAGAATACTTGTTGCTTTTTCAGAAGACCCAAGTTGTTTTCTTGCACCTATATGTTGTTTCATAATCACCCATAACTCCACTGCCAAGTTATCCAAAGCACTGAGTAAAGTGTGTGGTAAAATTTTTGCATATCATGTAAAATATATCAGTATAAATTTATCAAATCGTTGCTATAACAGATTTGAGTAAAAGGGATGGGCTGTGAAATGTTCAAAATAGCTCAGTACAAATGGGCAGGAGGCAGGGTGCAGGGGCAGGGGCAGACAAAGAGAATGCTGGTTTGCAAGACAGAAATTCTATTTCTGCTAAGAGAATGTATATTCCAGAGAACAAAGAGTAGTGGGTACTAAAAAGTGACAAAATTTATAAGTCCATTTTCTCTTCTGTTTAAAATAGATTATTTTCTTATTCATTATATCCTGATTATATTTTCCCCTCCCTGTTCCTATTTGCCTTCAATCACTTCCAGATCTACTCCCATTCTGTCACTCACAAGAAACGAACACGCTTCTAAGAGATTACAATCAAACATTACAAAATAAAATATAATAGTATGAAGCAAAATCTATCATATTGGAGTTTAACTTGGCAGCCCAACAAGAGATAAAAGATTCCTAAAATCCACTCGAACAGTACATTAAATGTACATTTATTTTATGTTTTTTTTTGAAAAATTTCTATTTAGGCCCTTCCCTTAATTTTGAAATTACATTGTGTTTTCTGTTTGTCTGTTTTTTTTTTAAAGCTTGGCTGTAGGAATTCTTAATTTCTTTGGAAAATTATCCCCTCATGCAATATATAGTTTGGAAATAACATTCGCCTGCCCTGTAGCGTGGTTTGTTATTTTGCTATTCTTTCTCTTATGCAGAAGCTTTGAATTTCCTATTATTTCCTTTGAATATTTTAGCTTGCTGTGTGTGATTTTGGTACCATATTCAAATGATTATAACTAAAACAATACCAAGTGTCTCTTACATTCTTATCTACTAGGCAAGGTAAAATTTTGAGTCATAGAATAAAATCTTTGAAATATTTTACCTTTGATTTTTGCATATGTTATAAGTAAATGTTCCATTTTTTATATTAGATTGTTGAGGTATATTCTCCCTCTGTGGACTATGCTATCATGGAATTTTCCATTTAGTTAAGAATTATTTGAACGGGCTGGAGAAGTGGCTCAGTGGTTAAGAGCAGTGCCTGCTCTTCCAAAGGTCATGAGTTCAATTCCCGGCAACCACATGGTGGCTCACAATCATCTGTAATGAGGTCTGCTGCCCTCTTCTGGTCTGCAGACATACAGACAGAATATTGTATACATAATAAATAAATAAATATTTTTAAAAAAAGAATTATTTGAACTTCATAATGAAGCTTTTTCCCTCCTAAGTGCTAAGATAATTTGATAAGCTATTGATATTAGTTTTTCCATGAGTATATCTTGATTACTTCATATCAAGTAATAAGAAGACTCATTTTGTCACTCTTTAGTCTTCACATCTTTTTGTAGATTAATACACTCATTGAGTATAGTTTTGTTTCTGGACACCCTAATCTGTTCTACTTTGTCTTCAAATACAGAGCATCATAAATTGAACACAAACTGTTAACACATTAACATGAATTCTCTTCAATTTCATAATTTTTTTCACTCAAAAAAGAAAATGTAAAGGCGCAGAGCTACTGAAATATTTGTACATTGTGGTTTGGAGTGTAAAATGGTAGAGAAGTGACAGCAGAAAGTATAAATAACTACTAAAGAATTGAAAATTTCAGATACCAAAAAATTAGCTTCTTTCTCTCTAAAACATCGTCTTTTTTAAAATCACATATTTTTTGTAAAATACATAAAGTCTCATAACTGTTGGCTCCTCTAATTTTTGAATTAAATACTTCCTTATGCAATGCAGGAAGAGCCAGGTCATAGGCACCTTTGAATCTACCCAAAACCGAAGTCCAACACTGTAAAAAGTTCACACTTGACATCTTTGACCCACTGATGACCCTCTGTGCCCAAGAGGCATAGGCATCTCCAGTTTTCCATCTTTTCCTTCTACAGCACATGCAGCTTTTCTTCTAGACTAAGTCCAGCTTCACAGATTCTGGTGTACTTGGTGGTCACCGCATTTTACTGGCAGCTCCAAAATTCTGGAATCTTCACTGTAAATGGGCTGAAATTTCCTGAACTGTCTTCAAGGATTTTTATCCTACCACATAGTGCCAAGACCCATCCACTCTCTGTGATCCCTTTAATACTGGGAATTCTACTTCAACTGAGGTTACATAGTTATCAATGACCTCTTCTGGCCTCTCATGGTGCCAATCCTCAGCTAATCTCTCTCTATGATCCTTCATGCCTTTAAAATTTGTACCATTTGGTAAATTCATACAAATTAAATAGTTAAGTTCTTAACACAGCCGTGCCCTACTCTGGACTACAGCTTCTGTGTGATGATTCTGAGGACACTTCACAGAATATTTTACTTCATTTATTCTGGCTACTTCTTAATCATAACTGATTTTTCAACCCCAGCTGACCAGAATTACAGATTCTTAATTTAAATATCAAATGAGTCTCCTAGAATTTTGAAAGGACTTCCTAACTTCCCTCTGAAACTTCAGATGACAGACCTTCATTATCTGCAGTTCTCTTAATGCTCTTATTCTTAAGTCTCTAATAGAACAACCACGTATCCGTAAGTACTCAATGGCTTTACTATCCCAATATTCAAATGTGTCCACACTGTTCCCAAAAACATATAAGGTCTGTCACAGCAATAACACATAAAACTTTTACCAATTTCTACCTTAGAGTTTCCATTGCTTTTATAAAAGCATCATAACCTAAAACAACTTGAAAAGGAACTGGTTTATTTCAGCTCATAGCATTCAGGTCATACTCCATCACTGAGGGAAATCAGGGTAAGAACTCATTGCATGAATCTGACGGCAGGAACTGAAGCAAAGACCATGGAGGACTGGCATTATCCCCTTAGATTGCTCAATTTGCTTTCTGATATCATTCAGGACTACATGCCCAGCAGTATCACTGCCCCCATTGGGCTGTGCCTTTCCACATCCATCATCAATTTAAAAAATTATCTACAGTTTTCCTACAGATCAATTGTATAAGGTATTTTCTCAAATAATATTCCTTCTTCCCAAATGACCCTAGCTTGTGCCAAGTTGACATAAATCTAGCTAGTACACAACTATTCAAAGAGACTCTTTTTGAAACAGATAGAAACCATTGCAGAAAACCACAACTGACCAAAATACTGAGAAAATAAGATCATGTGTTTCATATCAGAGCGGATCAATGCACAACACAGTTACTGGACTTAAAGTTCAGGGATCATAGCACAAGAGAGGATGAAAATATTATAGGAATAAAAGGAATTTGAAGTTTTCATGGGATTATGATTTCTAGAATTGTTAGAGAAGCTATACCCTTGAAGGCTCAGCGACATGACTGATTAAAAAAGACCTGGACAATGAATACACCAGTAGTTATGTTGACAAAGATGGAAGGAAGCTCACAAGGCCTCAACCCCAGGCAAAGAATTGTAGGTGACCTAGGAATGCTGTGAGTAGGAGAAATATTCTTCCCAGGAAAGAGCTCCCAAATTGATTATCCAATATCAAGTAATCAGCCTTAAAATAATATAGAAACATGGAAGTTTACACAGTCTGAGCAGGGTGAATCAATATATTTTAGAACATATATGTTATGAATATATAGATGTTATGAATTTTAGAGAAAGCAAAGAGGACAATAGTACATAGGAGAAGAGGAAAGGGAGGAAAGGAGGCAATTGCAGTTCAGAAAATATTAAAATAATCGTTCTTGCCATTTGAAAAAGTATAGAAGAACTTACTTGGAGGATGTATGTTAAATGTCATAATTCAGTAACCAAGGGACAGCTACTATTTGATGTCAATTTATATGAGTTATCTAAACTTTTGAAAATACAGAAGTTAAATTTATATTGCAGTTTATCATGGGGATGGTAGATTGTGAAATGAAACTATTTAAATATTATAGAGTTGACTTCTGTGAGATGAATAGTTTTTAAAGATATTCTATAAATGAATTATATAATATCAACAATATATTAAAGTGCATTTAGAAGTTGGATATTAGTAGAGATCTCTGTATGTATTTTCACCATAAAAATAAAAGCCAAAATTGGAATCAAGGGAAAACATTACATGAATGTTTAAATAAATGCAGAGTGGTATTGGAAATTCAATATGCTTTCATAGTAAAAAGCTGGAGAGACTGTGGATAGTATGTTCAAATGAATAAATTAACTAATTAATAAAACTGCATACAATATGCTTTCAATTCTCTTCCTTAAATAAATAATCTTTATTTTAAAACTGCATACAACAAAGTCATCATCACTTTTATATGAAATAGAGAAAAAAATAGAATGTGGTACTAGAAATCTTAGCCAATAAAATGAGGCAAGAGAAAGATTTAAGGGGAATACAAACAGAAGATGAAGAAATAAAATTGCATGATCCTATATTTAAAACGACCTAATGCTCTCTCAACAAAGTCAGAGGAAACAAAATCAAAAATTTATAAACCAGTAACCACGTCATGAAAAGAGAACTCTCATAATCATTCCATCCACAATAGTCCTACAAAACACTAAAACACTCAAGTTTTTAACGAAAAGGTTCAAGGTTTCTATAATTAAAATAGTAAAGCACTGGCAAGTTTGAAGACACCACAAGGGGAATCAGCAGAATTAATATTCTGGAAAATGGCCACATCTGCAAATTTAAAGCAATTCCCATAAAAATTTTAATCTTCATATTGATATTACACACCAGACACAGAAAACTGTAAAATCCATATGACAGAACCAAAGACCTTTGTTAGTCAAAGAAGTCTTAAGTAGAAAGAGTAAAACAGAAAGAATCAGAGTAACTGATTGAAAATTATACTATAGAAGTGTAGTAAGAAAGCCAGAATGACAGTAGCACAAAAATTATTTCCTTGGGTAGAATTGAGAATCCCGAGTAAGACTATACATCTATAGTCTTCTTTTTCTCAGTAATATGCCAAAATATGCATATAAATGAAAAAACAGAAAAAAGTTTCATTAATAAGTTTAAGCAGATAATATTTTTTGATTATAAAAGACCAGAACTCCATAAATGTCTCTAGCTCTGTTAAAAATTAAACCAAAGAATCATTAATCTCAGAGTGAGTAGAAAACCTTAATTATATTGTTAAATTTTGATACTACTGAAAAAAAACACATGAGGAAAATACTTTCAAATCTACTTACAGAAAGTGATTTTTCTATATATAATTCTAATATTTCAGAAGATATGGGCAAATTAAAAATATGAGTTACATTAAATTAAAGACCTTTTGAGCATCAAAGAAACAAGTGGGACTAAAGAAATCTCTCAATTGAACATATTTGTCATTTTTTGAATTCAATGCCTGGAACCTGTATAAAATGTTGGACAGAGTGGCATATATCTGTAATCCCAGGACTCTTATGGGGTGAGATAGAAGGTATAGCAGGAAAATTAGTCTGATGCTTACAGAACAGCAAGCCTAGGTATAAAATGTGTCAGAAAGGGATAGTGGCACTGCTTCAGCAAATTGGAAGGAAATAACCAAATCTCAAAGTCATCCTCTGACCTCCATGTGTATGCCCTGGTACCTAGTTCCCACCCTCATACTCATATATCTCATGCATACACGCATGTACACACATCTGTGCACCTCACGAACACATAATAAATAACAATGATAAAAACAATGATGAAAATAATAATAGTAATAATAAAAAAAAGCTATAAGTCAACTTTAGTGAAGAAAATGCCTATAGGATGGGATAAAATATCTGCCAGCTGTAATCAAAGTACTAATATCTAGAAAACATAAAACTTCAGCACACTTAAACTGCTAAAAAATTAATCCAGTAAGTGGAGAAATGTAAAGAAATGAGTAGGCAATTCTCTAAAGAAAATATACAGATGGCCAATAAAACATAAAGAAAAATTTTAAGCTTTTTAAACACAAGGAAAATGTACATCTAAACTATATTGAGATTCTTGTTTACCCCACTCAAAATCTAAGTAAATTAAAAAAAATCAAACTCTGGAACAAATGTATGAAAATTAAATCTTCATGAACTGATAATGGGAATATTAAATAGTATGTAAATCAAAATGGAACCTGTATACTATCCAATTATACCACTTCTAGATTTGCTCACAAAACAATTTTAGTCAGGATACCCCAGGTATGCAAGCACAGTCATTGAAGATAACAGTATTACTTATCTTAATTTCAGAAACATAGAATTAATAGAGATGACCAACAATGATCTCATGGTTAAAAGCTATTGTATATATCACTCAATGGAGTATCTTTCAGCCCCCCAAAAACTGAATTTCTGTTGTTTTAAAGAAAAGAGATGAAAATGAGAGCATCAAGTTAATAAAGTAAAACATGATTATCATGTTTTCTCTTATATATGGAATTTATGAATTTTTGTATGAAAATATAAAATGAAACATTTTTGTTTTAGAAGAGGACAGAAGGAGACAGATGAGGGTTAATTAGTAGAGGTGGCTATGATCAAAATGTATTTTATGCATATATGGCAATTCCAAAGGAGCACCTGTTCATTTATAAAACTAATTTACATTCATATAAAAGGTTACAAAAGCAAAATTACACAAGGAAACTGTGGAAGATGTTAGATAAATCTTGATTGTAGTTTTGAAATTGTGATTATTTGCTCATGGAAAACTCATCAAACTACGAACATTAAATTCATCCATTTGTTTGCACGCCAGTTTTAGCAAAATCAAGGGGTTGAAAGGGACCGTTCACTGTTTTTTATGCTTCTCTGCATTTGCCCATGAATCATTCTTACCACAGGTCTTTCTCTCAGATTATTTAAAACTTCTTTCTTTCTTGGCTTGGGAGACAGAAATCCAAGTCTTCTTTTTTTTTAAATTTGCTTTCTTCACCCCTTATTTCTACTTACAAATTCCAAAATCCACATTTTCAACTTCAACTTCAACCTACTCTTAATTAACAAATCATGCCTCCATCTATTTATATTAATGCCAACTCTTTAGTTCTTAATTTTAGATGTACTGAACGTGCCACTGAGACAAAAATGTGCTTTCTACTACCAGATACTTTCACCTTCTGTCAAATTGTTTGCATGTTCAATCTAATAGCCCTTAGTGAGTACAAATGAACTTAGAGTTAGATCATGTACAAATTCATAATTAAGAAAGGATTAGTAAATCTCATCTATATACAAAGCATGATGTTTATGGCTTTGTATACGTGCGTAAAAAATGAACAAATCTATCATCTCTATTTCAATCAATCTCAATTTTTTGAGAAAAACAGATACATAAACAAGTACACTCACTACATTGTAGCAATTAAAATAATTATATAAATGCTGAGTAATGAAAGTGGGTGATATCAATGCTATATAAATATTTTATAAAATATAACTTTATTCAAAATATGAGAAAAGGAAGTAATGTGGTATGTCCTTCTATATATGTGTTGCTTTTATTGGCTAATAAATAAAGCTGTTTCTGCCAATGACTTAGCACAGTAAAGCCAGGTGGGAAAGCCAAGCAGAGATAAAGAGCAAAAGAATACAAATTCAGGTCAGATGTCAGTCAGCTTCTGAGGAAACAAGACATGTAGAAAATGAGGTAACAACACAGTCACATGGCAACATATAAGCTAATAGAAATGGGTTACTTTAAAATGTAAGAGCTATCTAGAGATATGTCTGAACCATCGACCAAACTTTGTTGTAATTAATATAGTTTTGTGTGATTATTTGGGTATGGGTGACTGGGAAATGAAAGTACAGTTTCTGCTTACAAAAGAGTCAGGAGATGAATCAATAAGTAAAATGTTTGTTATACAAGTGTGAAGATAAAAAGAAAAAAGCTACCTAGGATGGCACACACTTGTAATCCCAACAATAGGAAGGCAGAGAGAGGATGATCCCTGTAGTTTTGTGGCCAGTCAGTGTAACACCATCAGTGAGACTCAGGATCAGATAGAGATTCATTCTAAATTTAAAAAAAAATGACAGAGAGCTATTTATGAAGGCACCTAGTATCAACCTCTGATTTCTTCATGAATGGATACACATTACATGTGCACACACTTATATGGACATGTATACACATGCACTTATATACAACAAAGGTCACAGAAGACTTACTAAATAAACCTGAAACTTCATTTTATTATGCATTAATACAGGGGTTCCTGCAATAATATTTTGCACTTATTGTTCTGTTTTTAAATTAATCAGTAGCCACATTTAAAAAAAATGAAGATACACAAATAATTTCAATGACATATTTAATTTAAAGAAATATATACAAATTTTAACACTCTACAATCAACATGTGTACATAATGGAACATTTGTGTATGTGCTGAATATCAGGTGTTCCTCTTATAGGTAAACCCATATCAATTCAGATTAACTTCATTTCAGTTTCTCAATAGTCACATATTACCAGGGGTAACCATGCAAGGGAGCACAGAAAACTAAAAGTCCTCATTGTACAAATTGGAGGATAAGGATCTGAATTAGTCCTTCATTAAATTTCCCAAGGTCAGATAACGAATATTTCTATTGGTTACCCTAAGAAGCCAAAATCACGACCACAAAAAACCCAAATCCATGCATTTCTTATCCACTCATGCATTTTATATGGTCTTTGACTTCAGTCTATTGATGCTCCTGTAGCTTCCAGGCTAAATTTCCTCTCAGGCACTATGTCCATTGTGACCCCTGACCGTAGATCTCAGCACCCCATATCTGGATGACATGGTAAAAGGATTACCATCTGCTGACAGGTGGGTTACCTCTTGGGTGGTTGTATGTCAGCGAGGAAAAGCAATTCCTCTGATATTGATTGTCACTCAAGATTTGTAGAAATAGCAATTTTCTTAAAAGTATATATTCTGGGAATTTGAGAGTGTTTTCTATCTCAAGCTTTAGTTTAACAAAGAGGAAGCATTTATTGCTAGCAATGACAATTTGGTTACCACTCCAGGATTTTAGATCATTCCATAGCTTTAAGGCAAAGTTGTTTTAGAACATCAGGTCACTGACTGCCATGAAACAGTCATTCCCTACACACACCCACACACAGCTAAGGGAGGACTATTTGCTGTTGTGAGGGTTTATTATTAGCCTTGAAGAGACTGTCTTTGCAGCATATCTATGACATCACCTGGTTAAATAAAGGCCTTAATCGTTGACAGAACACTAAAATGACACAATGTGAGCAAGAACATGGAGAATCTAAAAAGTGATTTTTTACCTTCTCTGAGTTATCATTGCATTCATAAATGTTGTTTGCATCATGAACTGGGTAAGTGTTCCCACAATCTTTTAAGGTCACTAGATAATCTTCGCCAATATACTTTGTAAAGGTTGCCTCAAATACACATTATTTAGTAAACAGCTAATGTATCTATATCTTTCTTTTGTAAACAGACATTTAGCAGACATTGGCAGATACTAATGAGAAAATCTGAGACAAAGTTAATTGTTACTTATTTAAGATTTTAGCAATAGAGAAGGACAGTAGTTGGACAATGCAGATAGAGGCATTAGAAATGTTAATAATACCATGATATGAAGAAATTATGTTGAAAATACAGTAACATGAACTTTAATGAGTACAGGAAATTCTTCTAAAAATAAGGAGTCTTCTTTGAGATGGAATATTCCAGTGGATGCTTGAATGAGATGTAGTTTCTCAAAATATCTAGAGGAACATGTGATTCAAGAACAGATAAAAATATCCCTAGGTTATTATTAAAAACAAGGCAAAAATAATTATGGCATATAGTATTGATATCTAATAACTGTTGCTATTTTCATATAAAAACAAAGCATAACCCCCAAAATTAAATTTGTACATAAAGAAGAATACTTAGAAATATACCAAGTAAATAAAAATATTTTAGGTAGTAACAAAAATGAATGCAGAGATATGCCTGTTTCTTTCTATGTTCAATGTTCTCCAAATTAGTATGCAGATTCGAGATATGCACAATCAAGAATAGAAGTAGTATTTGGCAGACATTAAAAAAACACATCTAAAAAGCAACATGTAAGTTTAAAGAACCCAGAACAGCACAAATAATCTCTTAAAAGAAGAGCAAAGTTCAATGATTGACAATTTGTTACTTCAAAACTTACTACAAAGAATATAATGTAGGCATAAAGTTAGGTACCAGAAAATGGGCTGGTGTTCAATTGTATAATTAAATTGATATATTCTTAGTCAATTTAATTTTGAGAACTATTTCAAGACCATTCAATAAGAAAAGAAAAATCTTTTTCTAACATCAACCTAGATTGTGCAGGGATCTCCAGAGGAACCCCTCTACCAACAGGTCAACTGAATGTAACCCAGTCCCAACACTGGAAGCTTTGTCTGGCTACAAAAAACAGCCAGTTTAGACTCTGTATATTCCATTACTAAGAGTTCTCACGAGGGCCTCCGTCATCGACTCCAGGAAGTTTCCATTGCACTGGATTTCCACACTACCCCCCAAATTCTCCCTAAATCCAATGTGTCTCTCCATACTCTCTCCCTCTTCTCCAACTTAATCCCTAATGTTGCTGTGACACCTGCCCCCAGTACACCCACAAAATCTATTCTATTCCCCTTTACAGGGAATTCCATGCATCCTAATTCCACCTAAAGCTATCTTCTTTGTCTAGCCTCCCTGGGTCTGTGGCCTGTAGCGTTATTATCAGCTTCTTAACAGCTAATATTTACTTATCAGTGAACAGTTACCATATTTGTAGCCCTGGGTCTGCATTATCACACTCAAAATGATTATTTCTTAGCTTCATCCATTTGCCTGCAAATTTCATGATGTCATTTTTTTAAACCTCGGTGTAATGTGCCATATTTTGATTATCCATTCTTTAGTTGAGGAACATCTAAGTTGTTCCTATTCTCTGATTATTTTGAATAAAGATGCAATGAACATAACTGAGCAAACCAGGTTGATCTCTCAAAACTCACATTTTTAAGGACATTACCATTGCCAAGGACAACATCGATACTGCTTATTGAACATAGACAGTTCAAGCTGATTTCTGCATGGAGTCTTTACCCCTAAGTTCTAGTTTCTTTGGAGCAGGAAGGTCCTCTTCAGGCTACTGAAGGAGAAATCTAGACATCAATCCAGCCAAAATATCATAGACCTATAGTCTATATTGTCAGTGAGAAGTTTTGGGGCAATGGTGGCAAAAATCTGAGGAAATAGCAAAGCCATATCTGTTTTACTTTGAGGCCCACACCATAAAAGGGGGAGGCAATGCCCAACCCTGTGTGTGACTAGAAATGGGAGTCTAGATTGCCCAGAGATCTAAGATAGAACCGAAAAATTATATATATATATATATATATATAAACAAATAAATAAATAATGGGGAGTATGTTTAGAGACCCACATTCAGACATGAAAGCTAAATTGGAGCTCCCCATCAGCTGCCTCACCTCACAATTCAGCAACCCCATTGAAGAAGGGGGAGGGTAAAGATTGTAGGAATTAGAGGGGCTGGAAGACACCAGAAAAACATGACACACTGAATCAATGAAGCAGGGCTCATTTGCTGAAATAAAAAGCAATGGGTGTGCTAGGTTCTCTCTGTGTATGTTGAAACTGTTAGATTGGTGTTTTTGAGAGACTCCTAACAGTGGGAGAGGGTGTGTCTCTTACTATTGGAGGGAGGCAATTAGTTAGTTTCCAGCTGTTTAGGCCCAAAATAATCACTCAGAAACCATATTAATTAAATCCCTATTTGGCCCATTAGCTCGATCTTTTTATTGGCTAATTCTTACATATTAATTTAACCCATCTTTATTTATCTGTGTATTGCCATGTGGCTGTGGCTTACTGGGTAAAGTTCCTAGCATCTATCTCCAGTGGCTCCATGGCTTCTCTCTGACTCCACCTTTCTTTCTCCTACCATACAGCCTAGCTTTCCCCACCTAGTTATGTTCTTTCTTTCCACAGACTCAAAGCAGTTCTTTATACTTTAACCAATAAAATCAACACATAGACAGAAGGACTTCCCACACCATGTTACTCTTTTGACTGCTTTGGAACTCTTTTCCTCCTATTGGGTTGTCTTGTCTAGCCTCCTATTAGGTTGCTTTGTCCAGTCTCAATATGAAGGCTTTTACTTTGTCATAGATATCATTTTGTCCTGTATCTTGGTGGCCTGCACTTTTCTGAAGAGGAAATTGAGGGGGAGTAGATCTCGGGAAGATGGGAAGTAGAGGGGAAACTAAGAAGAAGGGGAAGCTGTAGTCAAAAAGATTACATGAGAGAAGAATCTATTTTCAATAAAAAACTAAAATAAAAATAATGAAAAAATATTTTTAAGAAACATTGGATAATTGAGCATGCCTCATCAAATGCACGAAACTAGACCTCAGAGTATGCTTGTTAATTACATTTGTTTGATCAACAAAGAATAGTATTAACTAAATATTCATACTGTTCTACAGAGAGTCATATATAATATAAAACTTTACTAGGACATTTTAAGAAATATAGTTAATCAAAGTTATAAAAGAAACAGCATCTCTAGTAAAGTTCAAGAAAAACTTTGAATCTGTCATTACTACTGTGCAGAAAAATGCTAGCAAACTTTCGGCAAGGACTGTAGGTCAGCATATTCTTTAACTGGATTATATAGTGACAAATCAGAGATATAAAATACGGATAATTTATAAAATAGTATTGTATTTTTTCTCCAGAGCAAATAATGCAACATTTTGTTTATGTTTATTTTTCAGTTTATTGAGCATCTCTAAAACCCATTTTGTACATATTTAACATTATTTGTAGGCTTCACCCAACATATGCTATGCAGAATTTCAGGGAAAAAGGCAAGAATTATAAATTTTGCAATCTGTCCCTCAGGCAATGGCTATGAGGATAGAACATTGAAAAGGCTTTTTTTTTTTTTTACAAGAAAATATACAATGTCTCTGTCTTGTGAAAAAAGAAACATTATTTACAAGACAGGATCTTACAACTCTTCCTGGAGGGATGATACATTTTTGAGCACCCCATTTACAAACAGTTCTGTAAATGCAAAAAGGACTGTAATGGCCTTGTAGAACAACTGCTGAGAGAATTCTCCATAAAGTCTTCCCTACACACTATTTAGTTAATGATGGTATTTGGTGATGTGAAGACGAAATATTTAATTTTTTATTCACATAGAAATTTTTGTGTCTTGACATAAATTGGCTATATATATAGGTTGGTGAGCAAATTCTATTTTTTATTATCTTAACTTTTTCTACATAGCAGTCTACTCCTGAATACCAATGACAATTCTCTCTCTTCATCCCTTCAGGCCTACAATTGGTAAAATTTACTGTCACTAAACTCAGGTTGATTCTTTCTCCAGTATAATCTGTCATATTTCAGCCACAGTTAAGTAAATATCACTGCATAAACTTTTTTTCATTTGGCTTGAGTATTATACCTGGAACTCTTAGGGATTCTGATAGATATGACTATCTCTTAAATCTTAGTATCATAAGAGGAACTTCAGTGTCTGGCATTCCTAAAGAATCCAAAAAAATCACTTAACTGTGAAGAGAGACTCTTGTCAGGAAAAGGAAAATCTAGGATCTCTAATAATAACTAAACAATACTGTCCATGAAAGGGTATTAGTATTTCATCACTTCTACCTCCCCTTGCTGTCTAAGCTACTGTCTAAGCATATTAACAGTAGCTAATGAATTGAAAATGTTGAATGAAAATGCAGGTGACAAAAGAAGTATATCCCTTTGGCTATCTTCAGTTGAAGAAAGAAAGTTGGAGATTGAATTATTAAACAGTTCTTAAACACTTATTCTCAGAGAACCATGCATTGTCTAATAATTATCATAAAAATTATGCACAAAGCCTGTGACAATTTCTGAGGCAAAATTAGTAAACAAATTATGTAGCAACATCAACAATGAGCTGAAATTGTTAAATATGTTTTCTTTTTATGTTATTTTATTTTTTTTATTGAAAAAATTTCCGCCTCCTCACTGCCTCCCATTTCCCTCCCCCTTCCCCCACTCCTCTCCCCTACAGCATTAGTATCGCATGTTCTTCTCATCATGATGGTTACATCAAATTATGGTGCTAAAATGAACCTTCAGATCTTCATGAACTTTGCCTTAATTCTATCCCCAAATTAGAAACAATTTGAGTATTATGGTAAACCAAGTTTGAGGCCCCGGGCTACAAAAATACTAATATAAAATGCTCCAGAGAAGTGCCAAACACAAAACTAAGAACATGCTGTCAGGAATAAGGAAAAGATAGTATAGAGAATGTCATTAAAAAAGAGTGTTCTGCAGAGGACACCTTTGGAAAGTAGAAAAAGTACTGATGTTTTGAAGAGTTGGAAGTTTACATAAACACATCCTTTTACATGATTTGTGTACTGAAAGTGTCAGAGGGAACAAAGATGCTAAAATAGTCACTGATTGATGAATACTGTGTGACACAGTTTGCAGACTAATCAAAGCTAGTGACATTCTTTCATACATAAGATAAAGATTAGTGAGCTTTGGGAAACCTCATGTTATAGGAGTTAGGAGAAACATTGATTTAACATGTTTGATCATTTATTTCTTTTAGTCTGATATATTCCACCATGCTTCAAGGGAGCTGTCTTCACTGTTTTCCATATGGCAGCCTTTGTGAGCTGCAGACTTATTTTGGAACTAGGAAAAAGGCAGGCATTCTTGATTATAGCACAGGTATGCACTGCTGAAATCCTTGTAAGTGATTATAGTTAATATAATTGATTAGTCAGAAATAGCTGAAGTGAAGCGAACATAATGTTATACACATATATGGATGCTTCTTTAAAAGGTTGTTAATTTGTTCCTCTTTGTCTATTTCAACATGTAAAAATACTGCTTCTAAACATTTCTATGATATGAATTTACTCTGTTTCTCTAAGTCCAAAATTTGGTCATCATTGATTTACCCTCTGTTGCTATTGCTCATTTAATGGCAATGTTGCATAGAATATGAACTTGTATTTCTTCTTATCTTATGTGGAGGCCCCCAAAATATGAGCTTATTATTACCTTGACCAAAGGTCAGAGAGTTGGAACTTACCTCTATTACTTCATGGTTATTGTGTTTATAACATAAAAAAAAGGTCCCACCTAGATTTAGAACAGAGTTCTGCTCTCTCGAGGTTATTGTCAAATTCAGTAGCTAATATTCAGACCTTGTATTTCAGGAATAAAAAAGTATATATGTTTCTACCTCAAACAAAAATCTGAGGATCCAACTAAGGTTCCCCTATGGAGATAACACTGGATTCCACTCAGGGAGTGGTTCGCCTATAGAACATTTTGGTCTAGGGTGTGAGCTTGACTAGTACTAGCAACAAAATGTTTGACTACGGATATAGCCTGAGACCCTCAGCTAGTCTATTCATTTCCTTGCATCATGTTAATGCAGTTTGTTTTTTTTAAATCTTACTCCTACCTCTTAGGGTCACAGTATTTTATGCAATTTGAAATTAAACACAGGTGATTTCAGTATTCATTGGAATTCTCTCCTGATACTATTTTATGTTTTTTTTTGTTTTGTTTTTTTAAATATAATTTTTTATTGAAAAAAAAAAGATTTCCGCCTCCTCCCCGCCTCCCATTTCCCTCCCCGTCTCCCTTTTCCCCCCTCCTCCCTCTCCTCTCCCCCACCCCCCACTCCTCTCCCCCTCCCTCTCCAGTCTGAGGGGCAGTCAGGGTTCCCTGCCCTGTGGAAAGTCCAAAGTCCTCCCCGCTCCATCATGGTCTAAGAAGGTGAACATCCAAACTGGCTAGACTCCCAAAAAACCAGAACATGAAGTAGGATCAAAACCCAGTGGCATTGTCCTTGGCTTCTCAGCAGCCCTCATTGTCCGCCATATTCAGAGAGTCCAGTTTTATCCCATGCTTTTTCAGTAGCAGTCCAGCTGGCCTTGGTGAGCTCACAATAGATCAGCCCCACTGTCTCCTATGGTTTCTTTTTTATTATTTTCACATATGTTTTCATATTCTTTACTAATATTTCTAAACCTCCACATTCCTACTCAGGCAAGAGGTGCTTTAGTTGAGGCTGGTTTCCAACAATCCTAATTATACATTTTGAAACCTTTATTAATAACAGTAAATTCATGGTTGTCCCTAAGATGCAATAGTAGCCAACCAAACATTAGTTATACGAATATAAACCATTATCTTTCTATTAATACTTCAATTTGTATAATTTTCTGTACTCTATCTACACACAAAGAGAGACACATATTCACAGACATCCTGTTCCTAATGTGTAGCATAATCAATTTTATTTATATATTATGTCCAAAATCTGAGCACACCAATTTTAAGTTTGTAATTTAGTGAATTTCTAACAAATGTGTAGTCATGTGACCATCATCACAATAAAATTGTATTTTCATTTTCTCCTAAAATTCCATAGTAACTTTTTGCAGTCATATTGACCTTCAAATCTAGGCTCTAGTGACTATCATTCATATATAATGATAATTTTCATTTTGTTTTACAACTGCATGTAGATAAAGTTGTATGGTAGCTCATAGCTAGAGTACTGTGTCTGGTTTCTTTCACTTATGCTGTTTTGGAGAAGAACCCATATGACTGCATATATTACTACTTCTTTCTTTTTCATTTCAAAATTCTATTCCATTGTGTGGAATACAAAACTGGTTTATGTATTCATTAATTAGTGAACATTTGGGCTATTTCCAGTCTGTGGTTTGCCTGTTCATCTTTTTAACTGTCTCTTTTGGATAAGAAGTTTATAATTTGGATGAAATCCAATGTATCATTTAAAAATGTTTCTTCCTTTGTCATTATTTCTGAGGAGCATTTGCCTTGCTGAAGGTCACAAGGATTTTTACTTTTATTTTTCTTTTTAAAGATTATCATTTTAATTTTTATGACTCATTTTAATTTTGTTATACAACTTGGGCTATATACAGGTATGTATTTATAAATGTGTATGTGTGTGAATATACATATGCATATCCAGTTTTTATAAAATATTTTTGAAAAATCCTTGTCTTAGCCTCTTTACCAAAAGTGAATTGGCAATATGTATGAGATTCTCTACCTAAAACTTCTTATTCATTTCATTGACTGTACTTTACTTAAATTTCACAATAGGTTGTGAAAATGAACAATGTGAGTTCTCCAGTTTTTTTTCCCTATCGTTTTGATTATTCAAAATTTTTCATCTCTATAATCATAATTAAGTTTTCAAAATCTATAAAAATGACAGTAAAGATTACTTATCATTGCAATAAAGCTAAGAAATAGTGGTTTAGAGGATGAAAAAACTTAAATGTAGGATGATGCCTTGGAAGCAATAGTCTCTTTAATGAGTCTGAATGGCAATAGAGAGGTTAGTTGCTTTATTTCTGTTTCTCTTTTATTCAGAGGTAATTATTTAGTGCTGTTAGTATTAGATTTATTTTCTAATTTCTGTGACCAAATACTTAGCCAGAAGAGACTTAATGGGTGAAAGGTTTACTTTGGCTTGTGAATCAAAAGAATGCAGTGTATCATGATGGGGAAGACATAGCAGTGGGAGTGACTTGGTCTGTGCATTCTGGGATTAAAAAAAAAAAAAAAACATGTCTTTTGAAGTCAAGATGACCTCATTCAATTTAACCCACACATTACTCAATCAGAAATGAGGCTTAAATACATTTCCTGCTGCAGGCTGAATGTGGATAGATATGACAGTATTTAGAAGACAATGTGTGTTTTGTGAAGAACATACGTTATGTTATCTTATCTACAATGGCTGTGAACATGTTACTCATGTTTTTAAGCCCTTGGAAGTGTTTTATAGTGATGACATTATATGCATTATTCAACAGGGAGGCCGGATTAATATAGGTAGAATTACTACATTTTGAACTTTGAGGAGTAGTGTTTGAGGTAGACATACAGGGTAGCTTATCTTGGCCCAATAAATACTCAATATACCATGCTGACCCTGAACTAATGGGTAAACCTTCTGCTTCAGGCTGTTGAGTGCTGAGACTACAGCTGTGAGTTATTGCATTTACCTAGATTTTCAAGTTGATCATGGATACTCAGAAACCTCTCTTTAAAAAAAAATCACATTGAGTAGCATACATAACCTTGTAAAAAAGAGTACTATAAGAAGGTACTGGCAGATAACAAGATGAACCACACAAATCTGGGCCTTTTTCATTTGGGCAGTGGGATATTGACATACTAAGAAGAAATTTCATTCAGATTGTTGACTTTGAATTATAAATATAATAGATCATAGAGTTTTCACAGAATGAGCCTATTTTAGTTACCTTCGCAGAATCAGTACCTACATGTTAAAACTCTGCTAAGGATTATGTGCCAGCTTTACTATGATTTATAGCAAAGGGAAAACATGAAACTCATTGACAATCACATTCACATTACAGTGGATTTCAAATCAATCAGACCTGAATGTAAGGAGAAATTGCTCATTGATATGAATCAGTTATAATTAAGGAGAGATAAATGATTAGAGGTCCACATGCTGTACCTCCAGTGTGTGATTAGTGCATAATTGCCAATCTCTATAGGGCATTTGGGGTCTGATCAGTTCTATAATATGAACTCTTTTCAACATCACATGTTTTGTAAGAAAGAAATATTTATCTATTTGCACAAGCAGTGAAATACTCTCAAAATAGTAGCCAACAGCTTAAACATTCTTAAGCAAGCATATTGTATATGCATATATTTAAATAGGAATATAACACCTTATAATTTTGTAAGTTGATGAACAAATAACTGGATTATGAAATTTTTCTTATAGTTGTATATTGATTTTATTTGCCCCTAACTGCCTTCTTCTTCCTTTCCTCTTTAAACAGTGCCATCATTCTTTCAATATTCCCCCAAATGCTTTTTTGTTATACATATTTACATAGCATTATGTGTGCTTATATATTTAATTTGAATTCTGCATATGAGAAAAAACATTTATTTTGATTTTTCCTCTAAAAGTTATCTCTTCTTTTCTATTCCCCTTCTAATTTCTTGTCATATTAGCAAAAAATTGTAATATTCATCTTTGCCTGGCTAATTTTATTAATATTATATTTTCTTAGTAAATGGAATAACTGTATTCTTTTTTACAGCTAAACAAAGTTACACTATCATTATATATATACATATATATATACATATATATATATGTATATCACATTGTCTTTTTTCCACTCACTTCTCCTCAGTACATGTCTAGCACCCATGTGTTAATGTTTTATAGTGTCCTAGTTTAAATATTTTCTTAGGTAAAGTGATATTCTTCAGAAAAATAATTGGTGAACTCATTACTAAGATTAATTCTTAAGATTGATTTTTACATTACCTGTATGTGTGAATGCCTGCATTTATGTACGTTTACCATGCATGTTCCAGGTGACGGTGGAGATCAGAAAAAGCTGTTGGATGTCCTAGAACTGGAGATAGTGATGATTGTTGTGAGTCATCATGTGGGTACTGGGAACCCAACCTTACTCTTCGTCAAGGACAGCTAGTAATCTTAACTGATGAGCCACCTCTTCAGGCCCTAAGGAAAAAAATTCAATGAGAGCAATTTCATCTATTTTCTATTTTATCTTTATTTTTGTTTATTTACTTTAACGATACACTAGCAGCTACATAATATTTACTGTGTCCTCACTTTGTAACACTTTGTATCTTTATGACTTAAAGTTGATGAGAAAGTTGTTACTATATGAAAAAATTTTCATTTAAGAAACTCTCACCTATTCCATGGTAAAAATGGCAATATGTAGTAGAAGCATTTGAATATTGTGCTATGTAATGATAAAAATGCCTCTAACATTTTGCACATTTTAATTTAAATATAATATTATTCCTTCCCTCCTTTCTTCTCTCCAGACTCTGCCAAGTTCCAACCTTTGCCATGCCCTCCATTAAATTGATAGCCTCTTTTTCTTTGATTACTATTCTTTTGTATGCATTGAGTACACACACACATGCATGCATGAACATGTATGTATTTTCAAATATATAAGTACAACATGAAGAATCCTTTTTGCTGTTAGCGTTTATTATATGGTTGCAGGGCTGACCATCTTGTACGTAACAATCATGTCTAGAGTTTATCTCTGGGAAGAGCTAATTCTCTCATCAGTCATTATTTACCTATATTTCCTTATATAGAGAACCCATGAAATTTCCTCATTTCTACATTATATTATATTGTTTTATTTGACATTTTCATTGTTCTCATCTTACTTAAGCAGTTATTTCTAGGACAGACTGTTTCACAGTAGACTTCCTGGTATTCTGACTCTTACAGACTTGCCACCTCTTCTGCAATGTTTACTGAGTCATGGTTGCTGGAATTGTAATGTAGATGCCTCCACTGGGATTAGACTCCCCACAAATGGTTGATCTCTGTGCTGTGGCATCTTTTTGGGGATGATAGCTATTTGCTGCAAAAGGAAGCTTCTTTAAAGATGAGTGGTAGTGCATTTGTGGGCAAAAATGTAAGATTTAGAATATAGCAAGGAATTGCACTGTTCTAGCAAAGTGGTAGTAGTAGATCCTTTTCTAAAATCCATGACCTTACTAACCACATGACACTGGGTAGGTTTCCAGTACCAGAAATGATTTCCCTTCTGTTGAGTGGACATAATGTCGATTAAACAAATATTGCTTAGCGTCAGCATGTGAATGCCACTTATTTCAAACATACACACACACACATGCACACACACACACACACACACACACATCTGGCCTTGCTAGTTATTATTATAGTTCATGGGTGCTGCTGCTAAGTAGGATTGTTATTTTCTTCTTTTCCTTGAGAACTTGCATAATAATCTGGTACCGTGGAAGCTAGATCCCAAAAAGAAGGTTTTTGTGTTAAATACAAATTTAATAACCTGCATCCTGTGTTGTGTTTGGTCTTAATCAATAGGGACACACCCTCAACACCTAAGGGGAAAACAAGGGCTACAACTAAAATCTGTATATTTATTTATTTATTTATTTATTTATTAAAGATTTCTGACTCTTCTCCGCCACCGCCTCCCATTTACTTCCCCCTCCCCCTATCAAGTCCCCCTTTCTCATTAGCCCAAAGAGCAATCAAGTTTCCCTGCCCTGTGAGAAGTCAAAGGACCACCCACCTCCATCCAGGTCTAGTAAGGTGAGCATCCAAACTGCCTAGGCTCCCACAAAGCCAGTTCGTGCAGTAGGATCAAAAACCCATTGCCATTGTTCTTGGGGTCTCAGTAGTCCTCATTGTCTGCTATGTTCAGCGAGTCCGGGTTTATCCCAAGCTTTTTCAGATCCAGGCCAGCTGGCCTTGGTGAGTTCCCAATAGAACATCCCCAATGTCTCAGTGTATGGGTGCACCCCTCACGGTCCTGAGTTCCTTGCTCGTGCTCTCTCTCCTTCTGCTCCTGATTTGGACCTTGAGATTTCTGTCCGGTGCTCCAATGTGGGTCTCTGTCTCTGTCTCCCTTCATCGCCTGATGAAGGTTAATATTCAGGAGGATGCCTATATGTTTTTCTTTGGGTTCTCCTTATTTAGCTTCTC
>NW_026067990.1:1714389-1742390 GCF_014885135.2 Alexandromys fortis
CCACTCCAGACAGACGCAGGTTAAGATCCTCTCTGGTAAGCCAGCTCATGGGCTACACAGAATATTAGAAATAGGTTAGAACAATATGTAAGAGCTAGCCAATAAGAAACTGGACCTAGCCGGGCCAGGCAGTGTTTGAAAGAATACAGTTTCCGTGTAATTATTTCGGGCATAAGCTAGCCATGTGGGCGGCCGGGTGCCGGGGACGCAGCCCTGCCTCTCCTATTTCAACATCTAGGATCACTAATTATAGGTTCAATGTCCTTTGTTTATGGCTAGAAACCAAATATGAGTGAGTACATCCCATGTTCCTCTTTTTGGGTCTGGCTTACCTCACTTAGGATAGTGTTTTCTATTTCCATCCATTTGTATGCAAAATTCAAGAAGTCTTGTTGCAAAATCTGTATATTTTGGGGATCATTTTTTCTATCCTAACCAATCAATCAAAAGGAGGATTCTGTAATTCTCGGATTTGGGTGCTGAAGATCTGTGACTCTGCCTACCTATATCTGAGGTTAAAAGCATAAATATAACTGTAGGTCAAACATATTTACTAAATGCAGCCATTCTCTATCCATTTTTTTCTATGCCAGAAATATGACTTATAAAGAAAATATCAAGACTTAGGATCTTTGTGAGTTTTATCAGTTTACATCATTGAACATTCCCAGCAAGGAGACTGATTTAGCAAAGTCTGATAAAGGTATTAATTCACATTTAGAATTTTGTTTATAAGCAATTAGCTGTATTGAAAAGATAAAATTGTTGTGTTTCTCTTCTCCGAGGACATTTATATAACCTTCCCCTGTGCTCTGGAATTGAACCTTCTGCTTACTACTGGATTGCTAGGAGTTTTATTATTTTCTCACTTACTGATTAAAAAAGCACTTGGACTGACTGTATCTATTTCAGCATTCTATCTCTTTTGTTTTGTACCTCAGTGCTTTAGTATTCATGCCAGTGCCTTATGTTTCATGGATGTAGCAGAGTTTATGCTGAGCTTTCTTCTTACACTGATTTGTTTATGGGGTATTTTATACTGTTTTAATTTTCTTTATGGCAGATATTAGAGCTATACAATCAATATACTGCATGTGGCATTTAGGGTAAAATGGGTGCTCAAAACAGGCTCTTTTCCACTTAAACTGTTGTCGTTTCTTTATAACATTCTCACTTTCTTTAGCTCCTGGGAAGTTTAATCTAGGATTTTGCATCCATCTTTATGGAAAACTGAATGCAAACTGTTTCTTGTCTTGCTGAGGCTATTCTACCATTTGTGTGTATTCTATACAAATGGAATGAATATTGCAAGAAAGCCAGTTTTGTTTTCATAGCAAACTATTTCATCTCTATTTTATATTTGTGCTTCATTCCATGTAATTCTTAAGAAAAACAAAGCTCCAGCTCACCCTTCTCAAGGGCCTGCTTCTCTTTTTGCTTTAAGAGCATTTTGTAAACATTCTGGTAACTGAGTCCAAGCTATAGGAAAATGGAAAAAAAAAAACTGTGGTTCTGTGTTTAAAACCATGCTTGCAGAAGGGAAATGATAACAGGATCCAGCTCTTTAACTGCTCGTCTCCACTATCAGTGGACAGCAGTGCATCAGAGGAGAAATATCTCCTCTATTCCTGTTACATCTAAGCTATTATGTTTAGAAAGTTCAATCTGGCACTCCAAACTTGCAACTGATTTTTGAATGGTGTTCTAAGATATACTTATCTAGAAATTAGCTATTGTACTGCTGCCTACAGCTTGCCAGGAAAGATTGCAGTAGAGGACAAGTGGAGGACACTGGCATCAGAATTCTTCCATTTCACAGGCTATTAAAATAATGGAGAGAATTCCTATGCACAATGCTAACTGAGATAATTTTACCAGCAAGGAAATTATAGATAGAACAGAGAGCATGTCTCACGTATGAATACTGTGTTGCACAGATTTCCGTCATCAAAGAAAGATAAGCTTTATATTTTGAGCAACAATTGAATTTGTTCCAACGTATGGCAGGTTTTTGCTCCTCTGTCAGTCCTAATAATACCACACTCCATTTTTTATTTTCCTTAAGCTGTGTTGCTTGAATAACTTTTTCAGATGAATAGGTTATTGATGATGACATCTCACTAAATGTACTGACAGAATATGCTAATGAAATTTGGCACATAGTATTTCATGCATGTTTCTCTCAGTGGAAGGGAAATCACAATAAGAAATCATAAGTACCAAAGGAAGTTGCTTCATTAAGGCACAAAATGTTGACGTTCATAGGCAAAATAACACTCCCAAAAGGTACAGAATGATTTCAAAACTCAGATTAAAAACTGATTCATTTCTATGTAATGCAACACTGACAAGAGAATACAACTTCGAATCTAAATGAGTACACCATACAGATACCCTAGTATTCAAATTTATTGAACTACTACTAATAATAACCAAGTTAAAAAACCAGCCTAAGTGATTATTGATAGAAAAATTAGAAAAGAAAATGTTATATATGTAGGCAAACTTTATTCCACATAAGGAAGAATGAAACTAGGATATTTTGAAAAAATGGATGGAGCTGGACATCATGATATTAAGCAGTATAAATCTTAATCAGAAACACAAATGTCATGTGTTTAGTTTCATATATACAACCTAGATGGTGCATGTCTGTGTGTGTGCATATGCAAGGTGGAGGAAGGGCATATGGAATATAAAGAGGAAGAGGACTAAAAAGTGGGGTGTAGGAGAAGTGGGCTAATAGGAAGTAAATACAGAACAACAATAGCAGAAGTTGGGCAAGAAAAGTTAATAGAACTAGGGGTGTTGGTGCATGCCGTTAATCCTAATACTCAGGAGGCAGAGGCAGGCAAATCTCTGTGAATTCGAGGCCAGCCTAGTCTAAAAGTACTAGTTCGAGGATAAGCTCCATAGATACATGAAGAAGGACACATAAAAGAAAATCCCACACTAGCTCAGAATTGAGTATAATAGAGGGTTATTTATTTAGGGTTAGTCTCACGATCTGTTAGTCTCGATGTGTTAGTCTCACAATCCTCGGCTGAAACAGGGAACAGCAACTGAATCCTGCAGCTGGAAAAAAGGCTGGGCAAGTGCTTTACATTGGCATAAATAGGATAAGAGGCCACACTGGCATAAATAGGATAAGAGGCCACACCTAAGTAGGCTGAGCAGGTAACTTAAACATACTGGTGATAGAAATTCCTTTTTGTTTAAATAACCCTAATACAAAATTATATACAATAAGAACAATATACAGTGAGATATATTTATATCAAGTAGAAAATATGTGATAAATCTTTCAATAATTATCCTATCCTAATGCGTTTAAGTCTTGTATAATAAGTAACTTGACCAAGTCATGATTAAAAAGTAACTACAAGTATCTAGTCTTCAAAGACAATGAAGATGCTAGAAGGGAAAATAATATTACTTGAGTAAATAGGAAGTGTAATCAAGCAACTTTCAGAATGTGAAACAAATGACAGTGACAACTGGCTCCTTGGGCAATCACCCAAAGTCTCATTTTCAATGTTGGAACAACCAATATGAGCTAAGGCCTATAGTAACTAACAGACCATTTTCAGAGGCAAGAAATTTTTCAAAACCATCTTACTCAATCTTGGCAAGATTTGACAGTTTTTTTTTTTTTTCTTGTACGCTGCTTGTCTTGTTTGGATATTATGCAGTTTGTCCATGGTCGATGCATGGGCAGTTCCTTGCCCAAAGGCCAGTTTTGCCAAGAAAACAAGCTTCAGGTGAAGTATCTTTGGTGCTCAACATTCTCTTGGGAATAGATCGGTGCTGCCAGGAGCAATTGTGTCTCATATCAACAGAACCATAAGTTATTTAAATACCATATTCTACAGCTCTTTGAAGTGGTTGAAGATTATCTATCGATGCAGAATACAATCTCTATAAATCTAAAGAAACTGATTACTCTAACTAAAAATATGTCAAATATAGATGACTATTGATCTATAATTATTAATACCTATATAACTTAAAGACTTAGACTTCATATTAGAATATTATACAATAAACAACTGTGCAACATATGATAACAATGACCTCAAAATATACAAAATGTAGAAGTCTTTTTATCAGAGGTAGAAATATACATTGCAATAGGATCTAAAATTATATCAATATACAAAAATGTTTTAAGCAGAGTAGAAGCATGCATGCATACAATATGGCAAAATAACTTTGCCCAGGTTTATAAATATTGTAGAAGAAAATAGTAAAATATTAAATATAATTTTATTTTGTGTCAATATACAAGAATCTATACCAATATAAATTGCCTATAAATAATAGCTCAGAAGTATTCACTCTGTAACTCACTATTATTATTAGTGTGAGTAAGCTCACACTAATCTATTATCCCATCCAATTCCCACCCCTTTTTTTTCCAAAGAAATCCCTGAGCATAAATAATTCCCCCAACCATTTACCAATTATAACCAACCCCTAAATGATGTCCCTAACCCTGAGGATAAACTTTGTTGTGAGTGGGGACATCATCTTATAGATTACTTCCAGCTGTCATGGGGGTGATATCCTTCCTATGGGATCCTGTGAAAGTCAAGTCCCAAGATTATTGTCTGGTATAACTGAAAAATTATATTTTCTCTGAGTATTCATTATGATTTTTCAGAGGTTCCTGTTTGAAATTCTGGCCAGAAGGTTGTAAAACGTGCACCATTTCAGCGAACCATCTTGAGCAGCTGGTACCCAAAACAGGTCTTTTAGTAGCACTATCAGCATCATGATGTCATATCAATCAGGTGGAGTTGTTGTTGTGGGGCCCCATCTTCTTTCTGGAAACTTTAAATATTATTGCAGGTAAATTTGTTGTTCATTGTGGAAAACTTAAACATTTGTACAGACAGACATATCCCTTTCAGTGTGTTTAACACATCCTTTATAGTTTGATTTGATCTTTCTACAGCTGCCTGACCTGTAGGATTGTGTTGTATACCTGTAATATGCTTTATATTATAATAAGCAAAAATTCTTTTATTTTCTTTAAGATATATGCTGAACCATTATCTGTCTTTATTTGTGTAGGCATGACCATGATGGTCATAACTTCTAATAAATGTGTGATTACTGAGTCAGCCTTTTCTGAGCTTAAAGCAGTTGAGCACTGAAAACCTGAATAAGTGTCAATTGTGTGGTATACATATTTTAATTTTCCAAATTCTGTGAAATGGAACACATCCATCTGCCAGATTTGTCCCTTTGAGTACCTTTTAGGTTAGTCCCTGCAGGTAGTGGTCTTTGGTTTTAGAAAGAACAAGTAGGACATCTCTTTATAATCGCCATAGATTGTTGCCATGTAATAGAAACCTCTTTCTTTAAACTTTTTCTATTGACATGATGTTTCTTATGGAATTCTGAGGCCATATACATATGTTCATTCAGCAATCCATCAATTTGTGCATTACCTTGTGCTAGAGGACCTGGCAGAGCCATATGGAATTGGATGTGTGTTATGTATATGGGACAAAATCTATTGCTGATTATATCACGAACCTGCATGAATAATGAAGTTAATTCTGTATCATCTGGTATAAATTCAGTGGTTTCAATATGTAAGATAACTCTTTCTGCATATTGTGAATAAGAAATGTATTAGGAAGTCCTTTAAAATCCTTTATCACCATGAGAATAGCACATAATTTTGCCTTATACACAGAATTATAAGGGCTTTGTTCTTCCTTATATAATTCTTCTGATTTGTAACCTGCCATCCCTGATTTGATGCATCAGTATAAAATATATGGGCTACAGTTATTGGAGCATCACCTACAATTCAGGGAAAAATTCAAGAGGTTCTCTTTATAAGGTTAAATCTATCGCTTTTGGTATAATTGCTATTAGTTTCTCCAAAAAAAAAAAAAATAGCACAAGTTTTTTGCCATGGTTCATTGTCTTCCCTTAGCTTTTTTTTATTTCATCCGTAGTAAAAGAAACTATAATCTCCCTTGGATCTATATCTACTAATTGACAAAATCAGAATCTCAATTTTTCTTTTATAAATAATTCAGAGTACATTTTTATTTTTTTTACTTGGTTTATATGTTTAAAAAGAGCCATTCTAAGATAATATCATCCCTCTGCATTAAAATTCCTGTAAGAGAAATTCTGGAAGGCAATATGACTAGAATAAAAGATTTGGAATCACCCTATCCACATGTGTCTCCTGTAATTTCTCCTCAATAATTGTCAATTATTTTTCCACTTTAGCTTTTAATTCTCTGGGACTTTTTAAGTCTTTATCACCATCTAAGGATTTATTTAAATGAATTATTAGGTCAGGTGTTATCCCAATATCTGGTCATAGACCGAAAATGTCTCCTAACAATCTTTGAAAGTCATTAAGAGTCTGTAACAGCTCTCCCCTAATTTGTTTCTTTTGTGTTCTAATTTTCTGAAAACCTATTTTGTAACCTAGGTAATTGACAGAACACCTCTCTGCATTCTTTCAGGAGAAATTTGTAATTCCCATTTAGGCAAAATTTTTGTTACTTCTTCAAAACATTTATCTAAAATATCTATGTTTGAGTCAGATAGAAAAATGTCATCCATGTAATGGTAAATTATAGATTTAGGAAATTTATTACATATTATTTCCAATGGCTGACTGACAAACTATTGGCACTGAGTGTGGGTCTTGAACATTTGCTGTTGGAGTATGGTCCACTGATATCTCCTAGTATGCAGAGAATTAATATAAGTAGGAACTGTGAAGGCAAATTTTTTGTTTATCTTTTTCTTAGAAAGGTATAGTAAAAAAAACAATCTTTCAAATTAATAATTATAAGAGGCCATAATTTGCAACAAAAGGATGGATTTTGTTTTTACATCTAATCTGTGCCATTTCATTGGGGAATTGAGACCTTGACATTGAGAGATATCAATAAACAGTGTTTGTTGATTCTCATTATTTTGTTGTGATATGGACTTTCTCTTTCTCTTTTGATTTTGTGTACTGAGATTATTCTGTGGTTTCAGGGTGAACTTTTCCTACTAGTGCCTTCTGGAAGCCTGATTTTTAAATAAATATTTCTTTAGTTTGGTATTTTTTTGTGGAATACTTTCTTTACCCATTGTTATTGAAAGTTTTGCTCAGTTTAGTAGTCTAGGCTGGAATCTGTTGTCTCTTGGGCATTGCTGAATATCAGGCCAAGTTTTTTCTGGCTTTTAGAGTCTCCACTGAAAAGTCAGGTGTGAGTCTAATAGGTCTGCTTTTATAGGTTAATTGGTAGCTTTCCCTTGCAGTTTTAATATTTTTTCTATGTTTAATGTTTTGATTATTATCTGCTAAGGGAATTTCTTTTTTGGTCCTGTATATTATGTGTTCTGTGTGCTCTTGTACCATGATAGGCATCCCCTTCTTTAGGTTAGTGAAATTTTCTTCTAACTATTTTGTTGAAACTACTTTCTGTACCTTTGACCTGGGTTTTTTGCCTTTCCTGTATTTCTATATTCCTTTGTATTGTTCTTAACAATGTGCCAGATTTTCAGGAATTTTTGTGCCCAGATCTTTTTTTAGATTTTACATTTTCTTTGATCTATGTCTCCATTTCTTTATTTTTTCCCTCATTTTATGTTTTCCTTATTGACTCTATTTCTACTTTCATGTCTAAAGTTCTTTTTCCATTTTAATTTACTGTTTGTTATTCATAACTTTTTAAAGGACCTCTAACATTTTCATAAAGGCTATTTTGAAATTATAATCGTCTGTTCCATTTATATTACACATTCAGAGAATATGATAGTAGGGCTTTAGTGAACAAAGGAGAGACATGTCCATATGGCTATAGTTGTGTTTCTATACTAGCATCTAGACATCTGGCTTTGGAAAGATTGTAATTCTAGATATCTTGTCTTGTCTTTATTGGATAGTTGGTTCATTCCTTGGTTTCTGTTGCCCTCTCTGGTTCTTTGGAATGTGTTGCCTGGGAGGGAATACTTTGATCCTGACAGTGGTGGCCACAGGGAATCCTGTATAGAATATGGGGTGGAATGAGCTTCTATGTATTCGAAGCTGACACTTAGGAATGGAAGTGAATTAGATGAGGTACATTAATAGGGCCCACAACTGGGAGAAAAACAGGATGTGTCACAAGGATCAGACTAGTTCCTAGGGAATGGGGGCTAAGAGGAAAGAATGGCCACAGCAAGTAGTGTTATTTATAACTCAGGATGAGACTGGGGGACTAGATTTTTTGGAAAAGAGGGTAGGTGATCAGATCACCTACCTGCTTCTCTAGCCAATGTGGTAAGACTTGTTTAATTAATATGATTATCTTTAGTTTCATACATTTTATTCTAAAGATATAGCTTCATTCATCTTTAAGATGAAGAAAATGCTATTATGTATATTTTATGATTGTTCGTCTCTTTAAGAGACAAGCCACACCCACTCCCTGAAGCCCCTCCCTCTATCACCATATTGGCTCTCTCTGTTCTCTTTCCCTCTCCCCTGCTGTAATAGGAAGCAGTGGGCTGCATTCTGCCCGGCTCCCAGGCGCGGCTAGCTTATGCCCCGAAATAATTACATGAACTGTATTCTTTTAAACACTGCTTGGCCCATTAGTCTTAACCTCTTATTGGATAGCTCTTACATATTGATCTAACCCATTTCTAATATTCTGTGTAGCACCACGAGCTGGCTTACCAGGAAAGATCTTAACCTGTGTCTGTCTGGAGTGGGAGAATCATGGCGACTGCCTGACTCGGCTTCTTTTTCCCAGCATTCTGTTCTCTCTACTCCGCCTACCTAATTTTCTGTCCTATCAGGCCAAGCAGTTTTCTTTATTAGTTAACCAATGAAAGCAACAGGTAAGATACAAGACCCACCTACATCACCCTTCTTTCTCTCTCTCGTCCTCTTCTCCACTCTTTATCTCTCTCCTCTTTCTTGTTCTCTCCCTCTTTCTATCTCTCTCACCCTCTCCTTCCCTTTTTCCTTCCCTTCCATAACTCAACTAATAAATATTCAATTCTATTCTGTATGATGTGTCTGTCCATGTGCCTCCCACCCACTGCCTGCCCATACCACCCACCGCCTGCCTACACTGCCCGCTGCCTGCCCATACTGCTCACTGCCAGGAACTTGCACCTTCACCAGGAACTTGCACTTTCCAGGGACTCACTGTCTGTGGGACCAGCCAGCCAACACATGGCTGGGGACCAGCCACCAGGACCCTGCAGCAAGCTGCTCAGGACCCCTAGCAAAATCATAACAGTATATAGAACACATTTTCTTTCCATTGCTCTTCTTTGGGATACCAAATTGATTCAATAACTCAGCTCCTAGAGTAGTGTTACAAGAGGCCTTGATGTTCAAGTATCTTTGTGATATGTTTGTTTGGACACCTTTAAGGAAACAATATAAGTTTAATAGCAGAGTTTTATGGAAAAATATTTATTTTTACTTTAAGAAACATCCATACTAACTTAAAAAGTAGTTTCACTAGAGATGTTGGCTTCAGCAGGGTGCACAACTGATTGAAGGACAGTCCATCAAGGCTAGTAAGCAAGGACCAAAGTTTATCTCAGGAAAAGAAAAAAGAGAAATCTCCATGGGACAAAAAACTTACCAGCTATAGCTGTGACTACAGCCAGTTCAGAATGCTGAGGATGTGGCAAAGGGCAGTATCTGAACTCTCCTTTTTATAACATTTTTTTTTTATACTTTTCATTGACAAGATTTTTCATGAACTAGTGTTTGTATTTAGCCCATTGTTTTCCTCTGCCACTTCCTGGTGGTATTTACTAAAGTTCTGCACTTCCCCTGACACAGCCAGTTTTTATTAGCAGGAGAGGGTATGGGACAATACACAACCAAAAAGTCATGAACATCCCATCAATTAAAGGTTAAATCTGCTCACATCCCTGTGGTTGGTCATGAGTGGCTTAAGGGGGTGTAATCTCAAAGCTGCCTCTCAGTTTGCAGAAGGCCACTTCTGCCTTGTAGACAGAGTTGTCTGTTGTAAAGCCAGGCACTTCACTGTTAATAGTTAATCCTCAAATTGCTGAGAAAACTTCTGGCATTCGGCTCTCATTCTCCTAGGTTTACAACTTTTTATTTTTTTTCTTTCTACATTCTTATTTCTGGTTACTATATGTCTATATTCTTCTTAGAATCTTCAGAGTATTAAGGGATCTTTTTCTCATTCCTTCATTACCATTTGTTGCTGTATTTTTCTTCTTTTTACTTTTTCGTTTTTCTTTTTTATTTGCATTTTATTTTTATTTCTTATTTTATTTATTTATTCATTTCAATTTTCAGGACAGGATTTCTCTGTGCATTCCTGGGTATCTTGAAAGTATCTAGCTCTGTAAACACTCCTTTGTGTGTGAGAGTGTAAATGATTTATTTTATTCTTTTATTAAAAGTATTCTTTATTTTGTTTTTCTTTTTTGTTTTGTTTTGCTTTATTCCTCTCTCATATATTACATCCTGGCCACAGATTTTTCTCCCCAGCCCTCCAGTTTCTCCCCTGCAATCTCCCCTAAACCATAAATATCCCTACATCACCTGTCTCCCCTCAAAAAGAACAGACCTCCTAAAGAGGCTTTGCAACACAAAGTTGCCCTAATTTGCATTTTACTTGTAGCTCCTGATATTGATCTTTGGTTTTTACTTGTTTGTTGGCCTGGTGAATATCTCTAAGGAACTGTCCCTTTCATTAGCTCATTTTTTCAACAGATTTATTAGAATTTCTTTAGTTTTTACTTCATAGAGTTCCTCATATATTTTCAATATTAATCCATGGTTACATGTGAAGTTATCTGAGATTTCCTTCCATTCTTCAGACTATCCACTTCACTTAATTATTTCCTATCGCAAACCTTTTTGATTTCAGTCAATCCCATTTTTTAAATCATAGCATTATTTCCTGAGTGATTAGAGTCCTATTCAAATACCCTTTCAGCTACTCATTTTTTGTCCTTTTTCCCTCTAAACAATTCTGCTTCAGATATTTTATTAATCCTTCTGATAATTAGGGTTGTTTTATATAAGGTAAATACTTTACCTTATACATCCATTCTTCAATATGTTTTACCAATGACATTTGTTGAAAATACTTTTCTTTATTTAATTATGTTTTCTTGACATCTAAAAGAAAAGCAATGATCTATAGACAAATAGATTCAATTCTAGAAACTCAGTTCTATGCTACAGATCAGTGTGACTATTTAAATTCCAGACCATGTGTTCCTATGGTATATAGTAAATTGAAATCAGGTATGGTAATATCCTCATCATACTTATGATTCTCTTTTTTTTCTCATAGTTACTTGGGCTTCCTGGGTTCTTTTGTGATTCTATATGAATTTAAGCATTTCTAAAAGTTCCCATTAAGGACACCATAGGAATTCAAATTAAGATTATATGAAATCTATAGATTACTTTGTGCAAGAAAGCCTTTTTCATAATACCAATTCTATTGTTCATTGAACACTACAAAATATTTCTATTATCTAATGGCACTTGAGCTCTGTTCTAATTTTAAAATCTGATTTATATACATCTGATTCCTGATTTTGAGTACAAAATTTACCATTTGTTCAAACTTTGGTAAGTCTCTTAATGATAGTGTTTTAGACAGCTCATCTGTAAAAATAAGACTGATATCCCAACACTCAGGAAGCAGAGGTAGGCAGATCTCTGTGAGTTCAAGACCTGCCTGGCTTGGCCTACAAGAGCTAGTTCCACGACAGGCTCCAAAGCTACAGAGAAACTCTGAAAAAAAAAAACTGTAAAAAAAAAAAGTCAAATTTAATTTCTCATTATATAAAGCACAATTTTATAAGGTAAGTATTTTGTTGGGCATAATTTTCGTTAACTTAATAAAGATATTCCTTTAGTTTCATATTTTATAAACTTTGTTTTTAACGGAATAATGTTGACAGGCTTATATGTTTTATCTTTTCTAATCTCCAGGGACTGTTTTCTAGGAGTCTTTCACATCATAGCCATTTAGAGTTTCATAGTTTATGTCACAAATTGAAATATTCTTAAATTCTAGATCTAAAGGGAAACTGACAATGTATAGTCTGTGTTTGGTTGGAAGCTTCATCCCAACCACTGAGATCCTTATATCCAAAAAGTCTGGAATGTTTGCGTGGGGTTTCAACCCAGCACCTGGCATCCATTATGGATAATTGGGAGGAAAGTTTCATTTCAAGACCCTTCTTCTGTCCAAACTCCACCACCAAGAAAGCACCAAACGGTGACCCCTCCCACAGGCTATTTAAATTGCCCCCCCTTCTCCAGAGAACAGAACAGGCGATCTTTCCAGTTCTCCTGTCCTCTCTCCTCCTGAGGGTTTCCTGGTCTTCCTTCCTGGGAATGATGGTATGCAATAAACCTGGGTTTTTACTAATTCGCTTTGATTTGTTCTGATTTGGATTATTGCGTTGGCAAAAACTTATCGGGTTGAAAAAATTTCACAGTCTGTGACTTCAGTTTCTTTGTACTGATGGCTTTGCTATGCTAACACCTGGCAATCCAGAAGCTTTATACTCAGGTGAGGTAGATAACTTTTAAGTTTTCTTTTATCTTTTGTTTTGCTTTATTTTGATATATTTGTTCATGACATGTATGCTCAAATGCTTACATTAATTTCAACTTAGTATGAAGATTTTTTTGTTTTGTTTTGATTGTTGTTTTGAGACAGGATTTCTCTGTATAATAGTCCTGGCTGTCCCAGGACTCAATCATATAGCTGGCTGGACAAGAACTCACAGAGATCTGCCTGCCTCTGTCTCCAGAACCCTAATGTTACAGCTGTGTGTCACACCTCCCAGCAATAATTTTTATAAAATATGAAATGTCTAGGAAAATTTCTCAAAACACCATAGATGTTTTTAGTTTTACTGTCATTCCCCCACAGTTTAAGTCCATGCAAAATATGAGCCTTATTGATAAATATTATAAATTTTTTATCTTGAAATAATCAAAATGATGTTACACATAGATCAATATTTTCTTCAATTGTATGCCAAAAGTTTCACCCTCTAAAAATCTGCTTTTCATACGCATTCTAAAATATACATTCCATTTGAAAAGCATTGTCTAAAGTATCATTTCTCTTGTGCATATTCAATAAACATCCATTTCAGTCAGAAATTTTTAGTCTGGCCAAAGTCCCTATATAACAATGTATTGACATCAGCAATCTAGAATTCCTCGTTTCATTGATGCAACTGAGGAATCTCATTATAAATGTTTGAAGAAATAGATTCACTTACAGAGAAAGATACTGTACTGAATACAACTGACTACAATCTTTGCGATTGTAAGGAAATGATTCTGATATAACAGGGTCACAGATTAATATATTGTGAAGACGATCTGCCCCATAGAGATTTACTTGAGCTTATACTGATGACCAGAGACTATTTGTTATATTAATAAAAATGAACAACCATGTATTACTTTGATTAAGGGAAATCTTCAAAGTTTCCAGTCTATGTTAATTTTCTTCCCTATGTATGATAAAAATGCAGAATGACACTTTGTTGATAATATTTTTCTCATCATAAACTCTAAAGCTAATTGAATATCTGGAAACATGTAGTTTAAATATCTATTAATATGTTTCATAAGGTCACAGCAGAAAATCGTAAGTCACAAAGACTGCAAATTTATGGTCTTTGTGTTTCTTTGAAAAATATATCCCTACATGTCTCTATCTATCTATCTATCTATCTATCTATCTATCTATCTATCTATCTATCTATCATCTGCTTAAAACTTCTACTCTACTTTCAAAGAGAATGAGACTTCCATAAATGATGAAATGGAACATGCAATAACATACTGAGATTCACAGTCATTGGTACTCTGTTTGCAAAAATGCCAGCTCTATTGATTGTGTGACCTTGAAGTGAAACCTTAATTTATCTGAACTGTTACTGATTTTTATAACGGTATTTCTGTTTCCATTCCATAGATAAGAAAATTTAATAAGGCAATGAACAGTTGAATAAAAATGATGAATGTACTTACTTTATTAACCAAAACTTATCTTCATGTGATACCATTTTCTTGCTTAGATGCATAACCAGGCATGGTTTCTGTCCTGTATAATCCTAAAAGCTCTGTATATTTTATCAATGGTTTTGTTCATTTAAAATCATACTAGAATAAAATTTTCCAGATATGAAAGATTGTATCATGCAGTTTGTAAAGCTCAGGATCTAAGTTTAGAAAGTTTTGATTGATCTACCTTTGTTACTTATATGACTATAGACAAACTACTTTTTGCTTTCTATGTCATATCTTCACTATATGCAATACATGTTTGCCAATATTACACATAACCTTGAACTTATATGAGTTAACTTTGTTGAAACAGGAGGTAAGGTAATAGGATATTAGTCTGCATTAGATATGTCATAACACAGTATGATATGTCATCTCATATGAGTTGAGTTTAATGATT
The DNA here is from genome assembly GCF_014885135.2 of Alexandromys fortis. NCBI lineage: Eukaryota > Metazoa > Chordata > Mammalia > Rodentia > Cricetidae > Alexandromys > Alexandromys fortis. The sequence goes on from NW_026067990.1 coordinate 1,728,867, forward strand.
TCTGTCCTTCAAGGTCTGAAGAAAAATGGTATCCTATTTTATGAGGTTCAAAGGTTCCTTTATTTATCACAATGTATAGGTTACCCATCATAGTATCAGTTAAGTTTCATTGACTTTATAGGTACACAAGTTAATATAGCTTATCAAAGTACATAATAATTCTTGTTGATCTTGAAAATGTATATTAATAAATTTGAATGCCTTCATACTGTTATTTTTGTAGACATGGATCCTGAAATTTGTAAGAGTAAATTGTCATAATGTGTACACATTACTAAATAATTTTTTAATTTATTTATTTATTAAAAATTTCCACCTCCTCCCATTTTCCTTCTACTCTCCCCCTCCCTCTCCAGTCCAAAGAGAAGTCAGGGTGCCCTGCCCTGTGGGAAGTCCAAGGCCCTCCCCACTCCATCCATGTCTAGGAAGGTATGCATCCAAACAGACTAGGCTCCCAAAAAGCTAGTACATGCAGTAAAGTCAAAACCCAGTGCCATTATCATTGGCTTCTTAGTCAACCCTCATTGTCAGCCACATTCAGAGAGTCTGGTCTGATCACATACTTGTTCAGTCCCAGTCCAGCTGGCCTTGGTGAGCTCCCGTTAGATCTGTCACACTGTCTCAGTGGGTGGACACACTCCTCGTATTCCTGACTTCCTTTCTCATGTTCTCCCTCCTTCTGCTCTTCATCTGGACCTTGGGAGCTCAGTCCAGTGCTCCAATGTGGGTCTCTGTTTCTATTTATATCCATTGCTGAATGAAGGTTCTATGGTGATATGCAAGATATTCATCAGTGTGACTATGGGATAAGACCAGTTCAGGCATCCTCTCCTCTGCTTCCCAAAGACCTAGCTGGGGACATCTCCTTAGACACCTGGAAACCGCTCTAGAGTCAAGTCTCTTGTCAACCCTAAAATGGCTCCCTTAATTAAGATATCATCTTCAATATTCCCATATCCACTCTTCCACCATCTCAACCATCCCATCCTCCCAAGCTCTCAGCAATTCTCCCCTTCTCCCTTCTCTCTCCCCTTTTCCCCTCCCCCCACACCACCTAACTCCTGTGCTCCCCACTTTTGTCAGGCAATCTTGTCTACTTCCAATATCCAGGAGAGTAAGTATTTAATAAATAGCTCCATAGTTGAGTGGCAGAAAGGCTGAAGAAGGATGAAGGAGGAAGACAAGTAAGTGATATAGCAACAACCAAGCTTTTCTAGATTTTGAAAGAGTCAAAAAGAAAGACTGTAACAAAATTTCCCCCAAAATAACCAGCCCTTAATAATGCCTTGATTTCTCCATCATGGGCCTTACTTCAGACTTCTGGCTTCAAGAACTATGAGAGAATCAATTGCTGTTCTAATCCACTAAATAAACTAATATTATAAGGTAATATACAATTAAAATATACAGAAATCAGCTCATATTAAAGTGAAGAAAAATTGTGAATAGTATTTATTTCAGTCTCTATTTCCTAAAATTAAAAACATTATTTTGTTCAGTTTATGCCTCCTGGTCTATATAGTCTTTTTCCTTGGATCTATAGCAAATGCCTTGTCTTCTTCCTGAACATACATATCCACACATGCACACACACACACATACCACACAGAAAGACACGCACACACATAGACACATAGTTGGAATTTCTGTGAACTCCCAAATAATGACACAGAGACTTTTTATTAATTATTAAAGCTCAGTCTTAGCTTATAGTTGTTTCCAACTAGCTCTTAAAATGTAAATTAACACTTTTATATTATTTTATATTCTGTCCTGAGGCTTGTTAACTCTTAGTACCACACATTCTCTGTGTCTGGATGACGTATCTACCCTGCCTCAGGTTTTTTCCCCAGAGTTTCCATCTTCCCATGGAAGTCCTAGCTATCCTCTCCTGTCTAGGTATTAACCATTCAGGTCTTCACTAAACCAATCTGAAGATGCCTTAGGCAGACGAGGAAGGACACATACACAACTTCACAGTGTACAAAATTATCTCTCTCTCACACACAATTATACACACCTTTTTCATTTATTTTAGCTCAGTTATTGCTGTTTCCTCTTTTTTCTTCCTGAACTTTTACTTTTGTGTTATAATTCTCCAGGAACACCTAAACCAGTCTTCTTCTCTTTAGACTACCCCATTTAACTCCACATACTTGAAAACATTTTCTTGTAGAATTTCTGCTGTACATCTTGTAACACTGCTATCCTGAACACCAGGAATACAAATTCAACTGCCTGTTTTACAATATCCACTTGAATGCTTATATATATATTGTTTTATGAAAATAAGAGTTATATTTCTGATCTCACATATACTCTTTTTTGAAATACATCACTTCTCCTTCCAGAGGAAATGTCAATGTCTTCTTCATTTGAACCAAAGTAGATATTTTTGATTGTCTTCACAGGAGAATGTGATGTAATTAACACCTTAACTTCTAAGGCTAGGTGGTAAAAGAAAATGCATGATTATACTTTATCTCTTTCTCTTTTGTTATGCTTTCCAGTTGAACCAAGACACAATATTGGAAACAAATCTATGCAACTGAAGAAGTTGTCTGTCAGTACTTTGGCTAATAATCCAGGCAAGGTTCTTTCTGAAAACTAGTAAATTATCAGACATTTAAGTGTAATAATGGAACATTCCCAGAAGTTCAATTTATTATGTAGTGGTGATTATCAAGTCGAGCTAACTAGCAGGTATTTAACTAAAATACATACTAGTATATTTTTTTTTAAAAAAATGTGTTTTTAATTATGTGTCTGTGTCTATGTGGAATAATTGTGCCTAAGTTCAGGTGACTATATAGGACAGAAGAAGGCATCAGTTCTTTCTGGCACTAAAAATATAAGCGGTTGTGAGCTACCAAATATTTGTGCTGAGAACCAAACTTAAAATTTTTGCAAAAGCAGCAATTGCTCTTAAATACTGAGTTTTTGTTTTAGCCCCTAATGTTTGTATATTTTAAATCAATATCTTGTGCAGTAGATTTTTCCCAGGAATAAATAACTGGAAGACATGAACCATAAACATTTCACAATTGTATCTAATTGAATTTCAATTCTGCTTTACATTGTAAATAACCCTATTACTTTGTATCTTCCCAATTTACATGTAACTGCCCTTTTATTGCCAGGAGAATAACCTACAATCACCACTGGTTATATTGTCTTTTCTTCCCAGAAGAAAATGAAGTGTAAAATCTGTTATATTCAATAAGGAGTATCTTCTATGTCTATTAATGGAACCTGTTTCAAACCAGGTTCTTCTCTCATATTTATCACTTCTATATTATTTCAACTTCATAAATCTGTTCAGTCTTTTCCACACAATAAACAGAGTGAGAATTTGAAAAGTTGGTTCTGGGTCTGGCCCTGTTATTGTTTTCTTTTTTAAATTTTGTTTGTTTATTTTTTAATCATGAAAAAATATAAATAAAAAGAAAACTCTGCCCTTTTCTATGCTGGGAATATGTTTTATTTCCATTAGTTAATAAAGCAGCTGATTTTGCCAATAGCAAAGCAAGGTGGAGCCAGGCAAAAGTAGCAAACTGAAAATACAGAGAAAGGAGCAGAATCTGGGCAGATTCCATTTAGTCACTAGATGTATTAGAAAACACGTAACATCATGGAGTCATTCACCAAAATATAGATTAATAGATATGGGTCAATTTAAGTTGTAAGACTTAGTTAGTAATAATCCTGAGCTAACAGGCCAAGCAGTTTATAATTAGTGTTAAGCTTTTCTGTGATTATTTGGGACTGCACAGCTGGGAACTGAAAGTGTTGCCTCCATTTATAAAACTTCACCATTTATTTATATTAAACAATCTTTCCTTTTTAAAATAATAATAAGAGATTTCTTCATGCTGTACTTTTTCTACTACCCTTTCCTCATTCTCCCATATTCATGCGTCATTTCCCTCTTCCTGAGTACATACACCTTGTTAATATTCTTTAAATATGTTAACAGCACTTACTGAAGTGGCCATACATATACTTTCCACTTCCTGTTTAGTTAAAACTTCCTTTATCCAGATTTCTTCCAATTCACCATTGTATTAGTAATAATGACATAAAAGCAACATCAATCCACTCTGATACAGTCTGCTTTGCTTTTCCATGGATTGCTTAGAATAAACATATATTTTCCTTGTTATTACTTACATACTTTTCAATTTTCCACTAGATTATAAACTCTGCCAAGGAAGGATTTTTATGCTGTATGCTACCATAACTTTAGTTCTCTTTATCAATGATCATGGCTAATTTATCTCCCTTTCATGCTTTCTTCCAAGCTGCTCCTATAAATGACATTTACTATTTGTGCCTGCCTGTACATTTTCTTATCATGTAAGTGCAAATTCCTCCTTCAACTAGAATTTTTAATCAAGTCTTCTCTGACCATCAATTTTTTTCCCTCTGAATGAAGACTCTGAGTTCTTCAGGACTTAGGCAATTAAAATAACACCAGTTGCCAAATACATTTCCCCCAGGGCCACTCACCATGCTGATTTTTATTTTAATTACTTTATCTTAAATTCCCAGCCGAATGCAAAGACATTTTTAGACTTTTTGTCTAATAAATTTTCTAGAACTTTAGTAAGATAGTAAATATTAAACAACATGATAATTGGATATAAATGATTTTATAGACAATAACTTTTGATACAGAAAAAAATAAAGAATAATATACAATAGCTATTTTAAAAGGTAATAAGGTTTTAAAAAGCTCAAAATAGTAATTGTATTTGAAAATTTCATATACCATATAAACATAAATAAATTTAATTAATGAATTGTAAAATACACACATGGTTTGTTGTATATTTCAACAAGACAAGAATGGATGACTTTGAAAATTAAAATAATTTTATTTCACTCTCAGGAAAGTAGGGTTTTTTGATGTGCCCCGAGATATATCTGTGTTTCATCTACTAAACTAAACTGATGAGCACCACATTAGAAAACATAGCTGATTTCATGATTTTGAAAATGGAAGCTGCCCGAGGGATAATGCAATATTAATAGATACACTTTCTTCACTTTTAATAAAATAAAAAAAAAACTGCTTAATATAAAATATCAATTACCAAGCCTTCACACTGGAAGAGTTCTGTAGAGACAAAGGAGCCTATCTCATTTCACTTCTCAAGAGAACTGGTAAAAGTTGTGCCTAAACAAAGAATATTTGGCTCATACATGACATTAAAGAGCCATGTTTTCTATAATCATCCCATTAAATTGGAAGTGTGTGGATGATGGGGTTTTAGAAGTAAGGCTTGTAAGACTTCAGTGTATGACTTATTTTTGGAATTCTTACTGCTTCCTGCTTTATCATACTTATGAAGCTATGTTTGAGAATCTGTACTCAAAGGCTGTGTTTCTTAGAAGGGAATCTTTGTTCCTCTTAACAGTTTGATTTGCCGGGCGGTGGTGGCGCATGCCTTTAATCCCAGCACTCGGGAGGGAGAGGCAGGCGGATCTCTGTGAGTTCGAGACCAGCCTGGTCTACAAGAGCTAGTTCCAGGACAGGCTCCAAAACCACAGAGAAACCCTGTTTCGAAAAACCAAAAAAAAAAAAAAAGTTTGATTTTGGGCAAATTCTACATTATTGTATCTCATCTGTCCTACCTTTAAATGAACATATGCTATAATTTGGATCTTAAATGACTCTCAGAAGCCTATGCCAATATTTTGCTTTCATGAAAAGGTGGTAAAAACTGTAATCAGAAAAGTACATCTTTAGATCTTATATTCTTTGAGAAATTTGTTAATGTATCTGATGAAAAATGATCCTATGTATGTCCATTTCCCATCTCCAACTCTCTTCCAGATGCCTCCCCTAATGTCTCTCTCAATTTCATGTTCTTGTTTCTTTTTGAAAAATAACCCACTAAGTCCTATTAGCACTGCACATATGTTCATAGGTATCAGGGATCCACTGGATTTTGGTTAAGCATTTGTAGCCACATCTTCAAAAACCCCATATTCCTCTTCTCCCTGCAACAATCAACTTGTAATAGCTCCTTAGTAAGGAGTAAGGCTTAGGGTATTGTTATCTTGTCTATGCTGAAATGTTGACAGGTTTAATCTTGTTCAAGTATTGTGCAGGTAATCACAACTACTGTTTGTTCACAAGTGTGATAGCCAAGTAAAGTATGAAACAAAACATTTCACAGTTCTTGTGCTCTAACTCTTACAGTCTTTCTTCCTCCTCTTCTATTTTCTGCACCTTGAAAAGTACTTGCATGTGTTTATGGGGGTAAGGTGGAATAGAGATACATGTGTCCTGTTTATGGTTGAGTATTCACAACCTCTTTTTCTTAACACTTTGAAAAATTATGTCTCTGCACTGCTACATGTTGTAGAAGGAAGCTTTATTTATTTTTTTCTGAAAAAGACTAAAAACAGAGATAAAACAAATGTTTGCAAGACAAATAGGATGAAATTTTAGCTGAGGTTTGTTTGGTTTGCCTTTAATAAGGAATTTGACTAGTTATATACTTGTTACTTGGTATACTTATTTACGACGTGTAGTTATAAATAGAATTATGAGGTCAAATGTTATATTTATGGTGGGGGAAGTCCTTCTATATATGTGTTGCTTTCATTGGATAATGAATAAAGAAGCTGGCTTGGCCTGTGATAGGGCAGAGTAGAATGATGAGAGAGAGAGAGTAGGCAGAGTCGCAGAGACGCCATGGAGCCCCTAGAGGAGAAACATACAAGCTGCCAGCTGGAACCTTGTCTATAGGCCAAGTGTCTCCTAGTAAAATATAAATCAATGGAAATGGGTTAATTCTAGGTGTAAGAGCTAGTAGCTAGCAATATGCTTAAGGTATTATCCAAACAGTGTTGCAGATAATATGGTTTCTGTGTGGTTATTTCGAGTCTAGGTAGCCAGGAACAAACAAGCAGCCTCCAACTACATGTTTCTTTCCTTTGCTATTTATAAATATGCCTTCCAAAGTTGTAACCATGTAAATCTTTTAAGCAATGTGTGAATTTGCTTTTTATCAAACTCTGGATATTTTTTTACTATAGCTTACTATAATTTTTAAGTGTGTTCATGTAACTGCAGTTTTCTTAATTCGTATTTCACAGGAAAATCATATTGATCATTTTATAATAAAGTACTTTTACATATGTATATACAAGATCATCATGAATTATATATCTATACTAAGAAAAATGGGTAAGTCTTAAGTTCCATGGCTATCCCAATTAGAATATGCTATATATTTATTCATTTTGCATAAAGAAAACAAATTCCAAGACTAGAAGCAGGAGTTAGCATCTGAGTTAAGAGGAAATAAGAACCTAAACAGATGAAGGTTGATTACAGATATGGCATGTCAAGAATACTCATAACTTTTAACGTTTATTAAAATAACCATCCTACAGTCATCTTTTTATGCTTTTCCAGAAGTCTTCTGATTTATCTGGAAATGTTAGAATTCATTGAAAAATCAGTATTGGGCTTTATTTATCACAGAAAAAACAAGTTTGAAATGTTCCCTCAAGGGCTCATTAAATTCATCTGCAACTGCTGGCTGAGCCTTTTTGTAAAATATGTACGTTTTAAAGTAAAGTAGAACTAGTGTAAAGAGAAAAATATAGTGAAGTTCAGGTTTCTGTAATTCAGTGAAGGTTAAGAAACATTTGTTTCTTTCAGATAAACCTTATAATTTTGTAAGTATTTTATAATTTAGGTATATCAAAGCAGCAACACCCCCGAGGAAAACATTTGGGTAGTTTTCTTAGTAAAATTTCTTAAAAGCAGAGTTTCAAAATTAGCAAAATTCAGTGTATACCTCTTTTTTTTTTTTGGCTGTAGCTGGTTAAAGTAACAAAGATTTTACACAGAGATAAGGGTAGAAAATATTTTATTTCTCCCATTTCATGAGCATCTGCTTTCTATGGAGTGACACAAGCACTGGTCAAAGATGCAACCAACATATTCTGTAAAGATCCAGACAGTAAATATGCTTTGATTTGTATGTAATTATATTTTTTGCACAACTATGAACACTGTCAATATGAAATAAAGACCACTGAGAGAATTGTAGACATGGCTATAATTCAATAAAATAATATGTATCAAAACAGATGACAGATAAGATGTGGCCCATGGAGCTTTGTATGCTAATTGCTGTTCTAAACTGTAGCATGGACATACATTCAAATTCAGAATACCTAGATTTAAGAGTAGACAGACTATACGGAAAACAATCAGCATTAAAAAAAATTAATGATTTGGGGATAAGGAATAGGAGAAAAATATTTTGGTAAATTTGAACAAATCTCATTCTTGAATACAGAATTTTTATAATCATGTATAATTCCCAAAGAATATAATACAAGCTCTAATATTCTGGGTCAAAGGGTACCACCGAGATGAATACATAGTGTCTGCTACCAAATGCTCATAATAAAAGGCTATAGAGATTGAGAAAGCACTAGTCAAAATGAAGAAAAGAAAAAGATAAAGGCTAATTAAAGCATAAAGAAAAGTAAAAATCATGCAGAGTCTCATTATGTCATGGCAAATGTATTCTATTAAAATTTAGAAAAAGAGTTTCAACACATGGACGGCTCATACTTCACAATAGACTCCATTTAGAGAGATAAACCACGATCCTTATGATTCCCTTTGTTTTGTGGAAAAAAAATCACATTTCAAAGCACAGAAGGAGACCTCAAAGGGTTGCACTGTTCAGTTTTATATATATAGTGAGGATTAATTAGTATAATAGCCAGTGTGTGCCCAGTTCATACTGTGTGCCAGGAATTTTCAATCTTCTATCTCCAAATCTCATGTCCTGTGAATCACAACTGTGGTATTCACTTCCTTTTTGAACCAGGGTCATAAACTTAATCTTTCCTGAGGTATTATTTCTGAAGTGTCTCTCCAGAGTCACACATTCTATATAAATCTGGTTGAAGTCGTTAGGGGAAAAATATGACATTTTCTTTTTAAAATTTTTTGTTTTGCTTTTTAGAGACAGGGTTTTTTTTATAGCTTTGGAGCCTATTCCGGAATCAGCATTTGTAGACCAGGCTAGCCTCAAACTCACAGAGATCTGCCTGCCTCTGTCCCCCAAGCTGGGATTAAAATTGTGAACCACCACTGCCTTTCTTTTTTAGAATTTTATGTGTATACATGTTTGTTAGCATGTACGTATGTGCATTAGGCATCTGCTCGATCTCTTGGAACACACTACACACTACAGAATGTTGAGAGCTATCAAATCGATGGTATAAAAATAAACCCTGGTCCTTCCCAAGAGCAACAAATATTCCTAACTACTGAGGCATTTCTCAACCCCTGTAATTTACTCTTGAAAGAACAGTTATCAGTGATTTAGAAGCTCTATTAGCACATGAATGACTTTAAGACCACAACCTGAAGACTACTAGGAAGTAGGAATATTGAAAATGAATATTCACAATGTTTAAGAAATGCAGTTAGCTGTTAAATGATTTCTTCTTACATCCAGCCATTGCAATCAGAAAGTCATGGCAACTAAGATGCTTGCACCAAGCCTCTATAAAAATGGGTCCAGCAAATCAGCAGTTAGGCATAGTTGGAGGAAGCAATCAAGGGAGCCTTACATATTACTGATGAACCATTTGCAATTAATAGAGTCAAGGGGAGAAAATTATTGCCTTTAGTTCTGCATACAATAGCTTCCAAACCAATCATGACATAGATAGCTCAAGTTAAACTTAGTATGTCACCAAATAAAACAAAAAGGCATACATGTGAGAAAAGGATTTCTAGGGATGAGTGCTGTTTCACATGGTGATGAGTGCTGTTTCACAAGGATTGTGCTAAGAGTAATCAGAGTATATTAAACACATTAATGGAAATATCAAAGAACAAATTTAATTATTAAAGGAGTAACAGAGCTTTGAACTTTCAAATACATAATGATGGTAGTTTTACAAAAGTTGAGAAGTTGAATAGAATGTGTCCCAGAGAAAAGATGATGAGGACTGCTTGTGACCTATGTAGTAGAAATATGAACAATAAACAATATAAAATAAAAAATGATAAAATCACATTTACAAGTTCAGTAATTGATTTGTTTGGTTTTACATTTTCATTATCCATTGCATTTTTATACACCTGTCCATAAGCTCGTGGATTTGAATATTTGGCCATCAGAGAGTCGTACTATCTGAAAGGGTTAGAAGATTTTTGGCCTTGTTGGAGAAAATGTGTCATTGGGGAAGCCCAAGCCAGTCCCAGTGAATCTGTCTTTCTGTTCCCAGAGGATCCAGATGTAGAAATCTCATTTATTTCTCTAGCACCATGTCTGCCCTGCATGCTGCACTGCTTCCTGCTATGATAATAATGGACTAAACTTCTGAACTATTAACCAATCTCAATTAAATGATTTCCTTTGTAACAATTGGTCATGGTGTCTCTACAAAGCAACAGAACAACAAATAAGATACAAATCAATGACAGAATTAAATTATGAAAATGTTTGGCTTCATATCTTATTTCACATTTCTCGTGTTTTTTATCTAAATTTAGTATTTCATCACCTAATATTACCTTTTATTCATCTTCTTTCTAAATAATATACTAGTATCACATGTGAATCTATATATAGATTATATATATGAATATATATTAAATATATACACATATACATTATAAGCTGGAATCCAAACATGAAGAAGAACAAACATTTATTTTTTTTTTTCTTACTGAGATTTGATGATCTTACTTAAAATTGTGGTTAGAGAACAAGGGGGAAAAAGGAAGAGAGTCAGAAAAGGAGCAAAATGATGAAGGAGGAAGAAGGAGGAAGAAAAATGTGAGCTGAGGAAAACAGAAGGAAAGACAGAGGGCAAGAGTAAAGAATCATTTTGATTTATTGCCTAGCTGTGAAAACTGTTTTCTGTGTGAACTTAGATACATTCAGCTGAAAAAGAAAGATGAAACACTAATCTAGTGGACAGAAAGCTCTCCGAACTATGATAACTAAACAACAAAAGCCCATTTGTATGTGTGATCTATCAGTATTCTTTTATGTGAAACAATACACATTAGAGTTTGGGTAGCCTGAGATTGAGCTTTGTTGAGGGAATTCATGTAACAAAGACTACATCTATTTTTGTTTTTATTTTTATGCCTTAAGAAGTCCCTGTTTCATAGAAGGCACTAAAAAGATGGGATGAACTTATCAAGAGGTATAAATAACAGATAGTTGTGCATTTGAAACCCATAGGAAAATCTAGGGAAAGAGAAAATTGTTAGTCATCTAGTACACTGGAATGGATTGCCTAATATTGTTTGTAGGTAAGAAGGAAACAATTTAGAAGATTTTGCCCTATGCATTTAAAAGTTGACGTGAGAAGAGAAAAATGCAATGGAAACCAGATAAGAAACATGAAAATACAGTGTCTATAGGATAAAAAAGTTTCTAAAATAGAAATGACCTATTATTGTACTCATTAAGTAATCCTTCTATAATAGTGAGCATTGCAAAATTTTCAGTAAGTTGCACTATAACATTCAAAACATATAGTGTCTCTCTCCAGCTCCTAGAAGATTTTTCCTCTAACTACCTCTCTAATTTATACATGTGACTTTTCTTTTATTATAGACTGCATTGTGTGTCTAATATCTTTTGTTAAATTTGGATCCACTTGAAGGTTTCTTTTCTTGATTTTCCATGACACTCATACATTTTATAAAGTCCCTGGTATCAAGAATATTTCTTCAAATACAATAAAACATTTCTAGATGCATCTTATAGTCAACTATGTCTGCTAGCTATCAGTAGACCAAACTTTCTCAGGAAAAATGACTTTTTTAAATTAAAAATACTAACACTATTGTTATTCATGCATATTATTACTCACACAACACTGACTGGTTCCGTGTCTGAATTGGACATCAGACATATACTACACCAACAGTTTCTTCTCACTTCCTCAGCCAACCAGGTTTTGGGAAAAAATATTTTTCAGTTTTAATAAATTTCTGAGACAGCCTGAGAAGAAATTCTAGAACAAAATAACAGCATTATGCATGGTTTCTTGGTAGCAGCAATTTCTTGGGTTTGTTCTACTTGCTAGAGTCAAACAAGTACTCTCTTTAAGAGAGGCTTCCTGACTCAGCTTTAGCTGTAAAGCCATACAGCTCCTTTAAAATGTCCTGCCTCAAAACACTGAAATGGTGTTGATGAAAAACTGAATGCATACTTTTTGGTTTTCAACTGTAGGAGGAAAAAAGCTGCACTATTTTAAAATACCAGCTTTCTGGGCTTTCCTGCCAGGACAAACTCTGACTCTTTCAGGCAGGGGGGTCTGACTATGGAACATTTGAGTGTGGTTTCTGAGCACACTTTTAGCTTGCTTGTCTGCAAGGACCTTGAAATGCCAGAGAGTTGTGGTAATAAACATGTATACAGCCAGTACCTCCACCATGAGGCTGGAATTGCAGAATGCTAAGGAATAGGTGATCCAGCCATCAAAGCCACAGCTTTAATCCTACCTATATTGCTTGGTAAATTAAAGTCAGAAAAAAGAGAGATACACAGTAAAGAGAGATTCAAAAAAAAAAAAAAAAAGAAACCTCTAAATGGTTTACTGTGTGTTAAAAATATATGCTAGCTTAAAAGAGAAAAGTAAAAGGTTAAAGTCCTTAAAATGAAAAGAGAAAGAGAGTAGTTGGGTGTGGTGGTACACATCTTTAATTCCAACACTTAGGAGACAGAGGTAGACTCACCTCTGTGAGTTCACGGTATAGTGGCACATGCTTTTAATTCCAATGCCTTGGAGGGAGAGGCAGACACATCTCTGTGAGTTCAATGTGTTAAAGGTAGCACATACCTTTAATCCCAGCATTGGGGAGGCAGAGACAGGTGAATCTCTGTGAGTTCAAGGACAACTTGGTCTACAGAGTGAGTTCCAGGACAAAGATACACAGAAACCCTGTCTCAAAAACCAAAAAATTAAAAATAAAAGAAATAGAGGTTAGGGAGGCGCAGGCGCCGGCAGACTGAGCTGGGAGGCGCAGGCAGGCAACGACGGCTGCCGCCGAGACTGGAGGGGACCAGCGCGGTGGCAGAGGTCGCAGGCGGCAGGGAACAGCGCGCAACACCGAGAGCAGATCGCCCCACTACAATTAAATCAAAGAGGTAGGCCTTTGGTTGGCAAGGGCCCTGGCAAACGGGGAGCCGGGACCCGTTCCGGAAAACCCTTCTTAGGGGTGAGAGGGTTCTTGGCCCCCGGCAGGAGCCAGGAAACAGAGCGAGGACAATTAGTAAGAGAAGCCTCTGGCCAGCAGAGAAACCTGATCTGATTTTAAAAGACCAATTAGATAGCATTGAAAGGAGGAGATGGGCAGGCGCCAAGGCAGAACATCACCCATTAATCAGAAAAACAACATGAAAACACCAGATCCCAAAGATCTTACAACAGAAAGATTTGAACACCCTAACACAGAAGAAGTGGAAAAAATTGACTTTATGAAAGCAATAGAATCCCTTAAAA
>NW_026067990.1:1747384-1753629 GCF_014885135.2 Alexandromys fortis
AAAAAAAAAAGAAAAAAACATAATTGACAAAATACAGAATTGTCCCACACCATCAAAAAAAAAAAAAGAAATAGAGGTTAAAATAAAGCCATATGAACATGGAAAATACACAGAGAATCTATATACTGTATATTATTATGCTCTCTTTGAATTTTTTGAATGCTGAGGAAGGAGCAACAGCTGTTAAAAGATATTTGTTTATAAATGTTGCTGAATTAATCCAAGATAGGTACTTTGAAAATACCTTGACTTCAAAACTGAAGTCAAAAGGTATGTCATTTTGGAGAAGAGATTTTCCTTTTGTTTCCACAGTGAGATGCCTCTATCACTTCTAGAGTTTTGAAAGTTTCTTACTTCTTGTTTACTTAGGTAATATTATATCCTTCTGGGGTCTTTTTCATTTCATGTACATTTTTCCAGAGTTCACATAATCAAGGAAAAGATTAATTACCAGATGTTGAAATAATTGATGAAAATAACAAGAAGTTACTGAGTTCATCCAGCTGTGAACCCTAAGAGCTACAATAACAACTGCAATGGTAGAATATATCCAATGGTACAATAGTGGCATGAATGGTATGGGAACAACCATCAACCTTCTGATTGAATTTAAGTCACACTCTGTGACATGGAACTCATCATTTGAATGAGAATCTGTGGATAGATAGGTCATAGTTCATATAGAATAACATTACTATTATTATGCTAAATGAATACAAGATTAAAATGACTCCTAGTGATTTGTTGATATACCCATAGATCATTATATTTCTTCACTGTGATCTGAGAAGTGACTTCTTGATGTAAAAGGCAATTAATACAGATACCCACATCTAGCCATTATGCAGAGAATAACAGAGTTCAGAATGTTAAGCCCTAATTAGTATATATGTGTCAAACCTTCACCTCCCAAGGTTCAGGTATAACTGTGGAAAAGATGGTGGAAAGATAGTAAGATCTGAAGACAATGGAAACAATGATTGTCAGACACAGAACAGCAGTTGCACATATGAACATCATTGTGACAACATGCAGAAGACCTACACATCCAGCATGAAAAAAATCCCTATATGGAAGGGGACAAGTGTTCATGAAATCATATCCCTAGCCAAGGAATAATTGACATTTTTTAGCTCTTGGCAGAGATGAAAAGATTGATTTAATTGTGTAACACCTGACAGCCTGACTACACTCCAGGGAAAGACCCAACTCCAGGAATAACTGAACAACAACAACAGAAATAGAACTTGAATGTTAAAGAAAAAAGGAAATTTGGGTAGGTAGAGCAGTGACACTGTATTCCACAATCTTAATTGAAGAGATAATTAGTATGGGAAAGGTTATCAATAAAGCCATAAACATGGATATATTTTACTGACAAACAGTTGTAAACAACTCAGTTATTAAATATTTCAGTGTTTATATTAGAAAAAAATGCATAAATGCCTATTGTGTACCACTTGACATGATTTGGTCCCTGAATGTAGTATAATTGTTTGAAACCAAAAGGAGTAGGAATTAAGTGCTACAACACTGACATAAGTTTAGACAACAATGAACAACATTGTCTTTCTACATATTTACTTATTTAGTTTAATTAAATTATGAACAGACCTATTGATTGAAACTTCAGAATCTACATTACTTTTCAGGATTGATATTGTTTTCATAAACACAAATAGAAGCAAAGAGAGAGAGAGAGAGAGAGAGAGAGAGAGAGAGAGAGAGAGAGAGAGAGAGAGAGAGAAACAGGTAAAAGCAAAGTTGAATCAAAGTTAAAATCTCACAATAGTTTCCTCCATTTTTGTTTCTAGAGTTGTCCAATAAAATGCCTCAAGCTGCTGAGGAACAACACATGTGTTGTGAAACATTTCTCAGATGCCATCCTGATTGTTTGCTTTCTGATCTGTGTTTTGTTGTGCTGGCCTTGAGCATCCCTTCTTTACAAATTTCTTTTGATAGCCCCTTCCTCTTCCAAGCAATATGACAATTTATTACTCTAGCTGAAAACTGTTGTGTCCTTAACTCTCTGTGTTTCTTCAAACTTTAATTTTCAAAAATGTTGAAATAAGAAGCGGCGGGGCTGCGTCCCCAACATCCCGGCCGCTTGGCTAGCTCATGCCCGAAATAATTACACGGAAACTGTATTCTTTCAAACACTGCCTGGCCCGGCTAGGTCCAGTTTCTTATTGGCTAGCTCTTACATATTGTTCTAACCCATTTCTAATATTCTGTGTAGCCCAAGAGCTGGCTTACCAGAGAGGATCTTAACCTGCGTCTGTCTGGAGTGGGAGCATCATGGCGACTCCTCCTCTAACCTTCTTTCTCCCAGAATTCTCTTCTGTATACTCCGCCTACCTAATTTTCTATCCAATAAAATGGGCCAAGGCAGTTTCTTTATTAGTAAGAAATCATTCCCACATCATTTCCCCTTTTTCCGTTTAAACAAAAAAGAAAGGCTTTAACTTTAACAGTAAAATTATATATAACAAAACAGTTATCAAGTAAGAATTACAGTTACAATATTTATATCTATTTTATATCTTATCATAACTAAGGAAAATTATAACTATTCATTCTTCAACTCCATCAAAGACTCCAGAAGGATATAATAATACTTGAGTAAGAAAACTCTCCTTTAACGGGTGAGCCATCTCCAGCCCTAAATTTCTTTTTCCTAAATGCATTTTCAAAGCTACATTACTTACAATAGTATTTCATTACAAGTGTTTTTAGTTAGAAAATCTCAAATATCACATGTATAGAGTAAAACAATTCCCAGTTCTCACTGGTTTCTGCTTTTTATCTCCTTCCTTAATAAAAATGCAAATTTAAAGCAACCAGGCATGACTTCGGGGCCCGCAGTTTGCCCCCAAATATCTTAAGGAGAATGTTTACAGAAACAGCACCTGGGAGGGGGTGAATTGGAGCGGCTCAAGGAAAACCTACTGTGGCCTGGGGCGGGGAGAACAAAAGGAAACACCAGGTTGCAGGAATACTGCACCTGGCCCCGCCCGGTAGGGATGCGCTCACCCAATGGGGCCCGCGTGCCTGCATTCAAACCGAGCAGGCGGCAGGGCACTACCCCGCCTCTTCCCAGCTCACCCCCCAGGAGGCTTCATCTGGGAGTCTGTGCCCTGGACTGAGGGGGAGGGACAGACCGCGGGCACCTCCCACGGAGGGAAGACAGTGGAAAGTCAGCCTAGCTGACACAGTCGGGGGGGGGGGGGGCTACAACTGGCACCGGGAGTTATAAATCAATAAAAGCAGTAAGGACGCACCCTACCCCCAAAAGGGCCCGAGACCGGGAGAGGTGGTTGAGGAGGAGGTGGTGGTAAGGGGAGGGACCCGAGAGCCACAGCTTGCTTGCGGGATCAGCCCAACAAACCCAAAACCCCTACCTAAGGAAAGCCCCTTGAACTCAAAACCCAGGTGAGAGCCTAAGCCCTGAGGAGACAGAAAATAGCCCCGCCGCTCCTATTTCAACACAAAAACATGTTCTTCTAAGTGATATTTATAATAATATATCTCAGCATAGTTACCAGCCCTGTCATTGCAATATGAGAGAAATTTAAAATGTCAATGTCTAAATATAGAGTTGAAAAGAGGAAGTATTGACCCATACCATTATTTGCTTGCTTTAAGGACTGTAGGGAACTGCTTGACCTCTCAGTTTTCTTTGGCTCAATGAAGGCAGTAATTCCTGCCTTGTCTTCTAGATGTAGGTGAGTAATTAAGGGTTGCAAAATCCTTTTGAAACTCAAAAAGAAAATTGCAAAAGTTAATCACTAACAATATTTATCTAAGGTTTTGAAGTAATTGACACACACAAAATAGATAGTCTGGATGTAGAATAGAAAATCATGAAAGTTAACACATATTTATCTGTAAATTCATAAGACAATGATGATGTCAAGGGTTAAAAAACTCCTATTATTCTCCCCATGTTTCCTTCTGGGCTTTTGTTGAGGTACTTTCTTTTAAACTCTTGGATACCTCTGCTAAATTATTGATCAATAAGTTAAGTCCAAAATATATATACAAATTCAAGCCAAAAACTCACTTATTTATATACTTATTTCTACTACTTCCAGCTGGGATTCAGGGAGAGTGATGTTTTAGATCTGCGAATCACTTTGCCTCTGTTTTTTTTATAGTGTCAGCATCACTTACAACACAGAAAAATGAAATAAACTTGAAAAATGACATGTATTTATTTTTGAAAGCACGGACCATCAGAACAAGAATAAGTTTCATTTTTAAATTTCTTTGTTTGTTTTGGTGATTATCATAAGTTGTTATTTATCACATACTGGTCTTAAACATCCTATATACCTGAACCTTGTCTTGAACCTGTGTTCAACTTCAAAGTCTTGGAATTACTTGTGTGAGCTACCAGCATGACAGGATCTTAAAAATTTCAAAGATTGTTTCTCTCTCCTAGTTTTTGTAAAGAATGTAGATGGAAGAAGGTACATGAGTAGAAGTTGCAGCATTAATTATTCTGGTAGCCTTGATGATGTCAACATGACTTATAAAAACCTTGCCAAACAAATGCAATATGGTGGGTTAGACACAATTTGGGGTGTCAACAAACATTTCATGTTCTGGAAGCCTAGCTCCTACGCTAATGGTACTGAAGGATTATGGATAAGAGTAGGGGTATATTTAGTAGGCTGTTAGGTCAATTGGGTTTGCCATCCATGAGAGGAAATAATGCAATCATTGTGTAAACTCTTTGTTCTTTAGAGAATGAGCTGTTAAGATCGCTAAATGTATATAGCTCTTGCATGAAGCATCTTTCATAGTTGAGATGCTTGAAATAAAAAGGAAATCTGATGAGGCTATGTAATATTAGAATTTCAGCATCTACACTGTAAGATAAATAGGCATCTTTCCTTTATGAAGTACACAGTTTCAGGCATCTTAGAGCAATATAAGATGGAATCAGATGTGAGGGTTAAAGCCAAACTAAGTGAAGGTCATGAGTTGAGTATTACTATTATTTCTTGAACTATAGAAAAATATCACACACAAGCCTACATGCATTTGTTGTGGTAACAGAAATAAGTGCAACTACGTTCTAAGTAAAGGAGAACATTATATACTATCTGAGAGTAGATGATCTCTTGTAGAGTTACAGAAATTGACATTAAAATTGAGAGTGCCTTGGGCAACAGAGAATCAAAGAATGTGAGAATATGTTTTTTAAAGGATACTTTTCAGGGAACCATGCACAAACGCACACACTTCAAAGACATCAAAAGCTAAAAACTTTAAAGTGCACAGAATTATAAATAAATTTTAAGATATCACCTTATAAAATCTCTATGTAATATCTCTCTATATATTTGATGTTTTAGAAGATAATCAAAAATTCCTCAAACTGTCACCACCATCTATGACACATACTTATTCATTTCTAAACATTTATGCATAGCTCTTTTATTTATTATTAATTTTTTGTTTGGTTTGTAGAAGCAAAATTTCTCTTTGCAGAACTTGCTGTCCTGGAACTCATTCTGTAGACCACACTACACTTGAACTCATAGAGATTTGCCTACATCTACCTGCAAAGTGCTGAGAATTAAAGGTGTGGACAATCATAGTCTGGCTCTTGTTATCAATTTTATTTCTGTGAACACAACATTTCATCTATGTTCTTAGCAATTTTTAAATATGCAATGCCTTATTTTTTATTATAAAATCTATGTTTGCTATATGCATCATAATCTCACATAACTGAAAGTAAATACCGCTTTACTAAAACTTTCTCTTTTTTAAAGCCCCACCTTCTAATAACTAATATTCTAGTTTATATTTCTATGAATTAGGCTACCTTAAATATGTCATATGAATATTAACCTTCATCAGGCGATGAAAGGAGACAGAGACAGAGACCCACATTGGACCACCGGACAGAAATCTCAAGGTCCAAATCAGGAGCAGAAGGAGAGAGAGCACGAGCAAGGAACTTAGGACCGCGAGGGGTGCACCCAAACACTGAGACAATGGGGATGTTCTATTGGGAACTCACCAAGGCCAGCTGGCTGGGGTCTGAAAAAGCCTGGGATAAAACCGGACTTGCTGAACATAGCCGACAGTGAGGACTACTGAGAACTCAAGAACAATGGCAATGGGTTTTTGATCCTACTGCACCTATTGGTTTTGTGGGAGCCTAGGCAGTTTGGATGCCCACCTTACTAGACCTGGATGGAGGTGGGTGGTCCTTGGACTTCCCACAG
>NW_026067990.1:1754677-1756084 GCF_014885135.2 Alexandromys fortis
TCCTTGTGCTTGGTCTGGTGTTTGGCTTTGTTTTTTTTTTTTTTTTTTTTTTTGGTTTTTCGAGACAGGGTTTCTCTGTAGCTTTGGAGCCTATTCTGGAACTCCCTTTCTAGACCAGGCTGGCCTCGAATTCACAGAGATCCGCTTGCCTCTGCCTCCCGAGTGCTGGGATTAAAGGCGTGAGCCACCAACACCCTGCGGGTGCTTGGTTAAGGATCTCTGTATCTGTATCCATCAGTTACTGTATGAAGGCTTTATGATGGCAATAATGATATTCAACAATCTTATTGTAGAGGAAGGCCAGTGCAGCTATTACTAGGTAATGTAGAATTCCTCTATGTATGCTATGAATATGTTTTATTACATTTTGTTAATAAAGAAGCTAATTTGGCCTATAGCAGGGCAGAATAAATCAGGCTTGAAGAGACAAATACTAGGCAGATTCAATGAGATGCCATGTAGCTGCTGAAGGAGACAGATGCAGAATCCTTACCAGTAAGCCACAGCCTTGTGCCAATACATAGATTAATAGAAATGGGTTAATTCAAGATGTAAAAACTAGCTAGAAATATCTCTGAGTCATCGGCAAAACAGTGTTGTAATTAATATCTGTGTGATTATTTGGATCAGAGTAGTCAGGAAAATAAGGAGCAGTCTCCAACCACAAAATGGCATGCCAACGTGGGACAACTATATCCATGTGAAATATGAGAGAATTTGGGAAGGAATTCTAGACAAAAAAGAGCAGAGTTAAGCATGGCTTCTTGGTAGCAGCATAATTTTAGATAGGTTCTATTTGTTTGGTGGCAAGCAGAGGTAAAGCTCCTTTAAGAGGTTTCCTGATTCAGCTTTAGTGGCAAAACTACATGGCTTCTTTAAGGGTAGACTTCCTGGTTCATGCTGGCAGCGTAAACTCTGGCTCTTTTGGAAGATTCTACATTTAACTGGGATTTGTGGGCAGCATTCTGCAGGTTACTTGGTGGCAGCATGACACAACTGCTTCCCAGAGTTGAGGTGATGAGCACAGCTCCCACCCAGCAGTACCAGAGCTGACAGTGGAAATGCTTCTGCCATTTTATTTTTTTTAAAGTTAAAGGAAGATACTGTTTATTAAAAATAATCCAATTTCAGATTCTGTCTTTTCTGTTTGTTTTTTTTTAAGTTTTTTTAATTGTCTTTTATTTTATTTATTTATTAAAGATTTCTGTCTCTTCCCCACTGCCGCCTCCCCTTTCCCTCCCCCTCCCCCAATCAAGTCCCCCTCCCTCGTCAGCCCAAAGGGCAATCAGGGTTCCCTGCCCTCATGGTTAGGGACATCATTTAGGGAATGATTATAATTGGAATATGTTTGGGGGTTGGGGCAATAATTATGTAAGCTCAGGTATCTCTTTTCAAAAAAAAAAAAAA